>NC_063056.1:40275456-40412956 GCF_018812025.1 Megalobrama amblycephala
GATAGATAGATAGATAGATCGATAGAACGATAGATAGAACAATAGATAGAACGATAGAACGATAGATAGATAGATAGATAGATAGATAGATAGATAGATAGATAGATAGAACGATAGAACGATAGATAGATAGAACAATAGATAGAACGATAGAACGATAGAACGATAGATAGATAGATAGATAGATAGAACGACAGATAGATAGATAGATAGATAGATAGATAGATAGATAGATAGATAGATAGATAGAACGATAGATAGATAGAACGACAGATAGATAGATAGATAGATAGAACGACAGATAGATAGATAGATAGATAGATAGATAGATAGAACGATAGAACGATAGATAGATAGATAGATAGATAGATAGATAGATAGATAGATAGATAGATAGATAGATAGATAGAAAGGTAGATAGATAGAACGATAGAACGATAGATAGAACAATAGATAGAACGATAGAACGATAGAACGATAGAACGATAGATAGATAGATAGATAGATAGATAGATAGATAGATAGAACAATAGATAGAACGATAGAACGATAGAACGATAGATAGATAGATAGATAGATAGATAGATAGATAGAACGACAGATAGATAGATAGATAGATAGATAGATAGAACGACAGATAGATAGATAGATAGATAGATAGATAGATAGATAGATAGATAGAACGATAGATAGATAGATAGATAGATAGATAGATAGATAGATAGATAGATAGATAGATAGATAGAATGATAGATAGATAGATAGAACGATAGAACGATAGATAGATAGAACGATAGATAGATAGATAGATAGATAGATAGATAGATAGATAGATAGATAGATAGATAGATAGAGCAGAATCAGGTGTGTGTTTGTTTCTCTCTTCACTGTAAACACAAACAGCTCTTGATGATTTCCATTACAGATATTTCACAGGTCGATTAGTTCAGCGCCACAGGGCCGCGGGAGCGCATTAATGCAGGAATGTGCTGCTGACCCTGACAGAGCCCGTCACTCTCTCACCGCGGAGAGGAGTTCTGCTGCAGGCCGTTAACCGGCGAGGCCAAGAGGTCCCATTTCAATTACAAAGAAACATGCTCCTGCTCTCAGCGCGGGCGTCTCTGGAGGTCTGCAGACCGTCGCTGACAGTAGCTTGTGCCCGGAAAATTAGCATGTGACATTAGAACGATTTCATTCATGCATGATTCATTTATAGGAAAGTCTTGAGAACACATTAAGCCACTCACTGCAACACACAAACCTTGAATACTATGTGAATCTCGCATGTAGGCAGCAGGAGTGATTATGCTGCCTTCTGAGATTGGCCAAACTGGAGAAGACAATACTAGACTGCATTTCAGTTCAGATGTTCACCACATTTTGGAAAAGAGCTGTTGTTTGAGACACCGGGAACAAGCAGGAGGATAAACACTGTAGAGGGAGAGAATGCATGAGCTGAGCCATTCTAGTGCTGATCTATTACAGCAGTCGTACCTGTAGAAGAAGCCTCTCGTCCCCGATGACAGCCGCCGTACGCCAATCGATGATCTCCGAGAAGGGAAGCTCCCAGCCGTTACTGAGCATGACGGGTACACAAGCGGCCTACACACACACACACACACACACACACACACACACACACACACACACACACACACACACACACACACACAGGCAAGTTAAAACAGGCTGAAGAAAAATAAAGCAAGCATCATGAAATTTTTATTAGCGTCTTCCAGTGGAAAGTCTGAGAGCAAGAGAAGCTCTGACTGAGACAGACTGGAGAATCACGCTTTATCAGATCAGTCGTGTTTCTGTTCCAGACTGAGAAATCTGGCAGCGACTGAGAGAAACACAAAGCGTGACTCTGCCTGTCTGAACTGAGGCTCATGGGTCATAACAATGAAGAAGAGATAATCATCACGGATACTGATACAAGAAGGGCTGGGCGACGGTGAAAAAATCCTAAAAATAAATGTTGAACCTTCATACCCCTCGCAGAATCTGCAAAAATGTTAATCGTTTTAACAAAATAAGGAGGATCATAAAAATTGCACGTTATTTTTTATTTAGTACCGTCCTGAATAGAGTATTTCACATAACAGATGTTTACAAAAAAAAAAGCTGAATTTATTAAAATAACCCAGTTCAAAAGTTTACACACCCTTGATTCTCAATACTGTGTGTGGTTACCTGATGATCCATGACTGTTTGTGTGTTTTGTGATGGTTGTTCATGAGTCTCTTGTTTGTCCTGAGCAGTTAAACTGAGCTCTGTTCTTCAGAAAAATCCTCCAGCATCTTCTGCATATTTGAACCCTTTCCAGCAGTGACTGAATGATTTTGAGATTCATCTTTTCACACTGAGGACAACTGAGGGACTCAAACTCAACTATTAAAAAAGGTTCAAACATTCACTGATGCTCCAGAAGGAAACAATGTAAATTGTATTTAATTTGTCTTCTGGGAAACATGAAAGTATCTTCTGTTGCTTCCGAAGGGCAGTACTAAATGAAAAACAATGATAGTTAAACAAAATAAGAAAAATTGTGACATCTTCATCCTGTTCAAAAGTGTTCACCCCCCGGCTCTCAATGCATCGTGTTTCCTTCTGGAGCATCAGTGAATGTTTGAACCTTTTTTAATAGTTGAGTTTGAGTCCCTCAGTTGTCCTCAGTGTGAAAAGATGGATCTCAAAATCATTCAGTCGCTGCTGGAAAGGGTTCAAATATGCAGAAGATGCTGGAGGATTTTTCTGAAGAACAGAGCTCAGTTTAACTGCTCAGGACAAACAAGAGACTCATGAACAACCATCACAAAACACACAAACAGTCGTGGATCATCAGGTAACCACACACAGTATTGAGAATCAATGGTTCACAAACCTTTGAACGGGGTCATTTTAATAAATTCAGATATTTTTGTCTTATGGATTATATGTAAATATCTTACTCAGGACAGTACTAAACAAAAAATAACATGCATTTTATATGATCTCTTATTTTGTTAAAATTTTGCACATTTCACAAATTCTGCAAGTGGTTCACATACCTTTTCTTGCAAATGTATATATTACCATACTTATTTATTTAACCTTAACTTCAACCAACCTATTGTTGCCAAGTAGATTTAAAATATGTAATGTACACAGTAAAATATAGGATTAATTAAAATATTAAAAAATATATTATTTTAACTTGCAATTTGGACATATTAGGACATTTTAACTAAAATAATTTGAATGTAAGAAAAACAAGACAAGTTTAAATACTAAAATTACTAACACTACATATACAATGAAAATATAAAAATAAATTAATAAAAACTATATATAAAATATATAAATAATGCTAAAACCACCAAGTCCAAAAAATAAATAAATCATATTTTAGCAAGTGTGGACATGCTACCATAGTAAAAGGTTTTTTGACAATCCTATTTCCACTTTTTATTTCTGACATCCATAATGTATAACATATTAATGTTTTATTACCACATAAATGTGGTAATAATTCAGTACTATGGTATATATTCAGAGTATTATCTGATGCTGCACCTCAACAGGACTTTACAGTAAGGCAATAAGGCAAAATCCATCATTTCTAAGCATAACTGTGTGTGTGTTTGCACAGGCCTGTTGTCCCTAATCTGTAAAGCTGCTCCCACCCTCTGACCTCCCCTCATCTCTAATATCATCCTGCTGTTATGGACTAATCCCTGCAGTGTTATTAACCAGCCCTTCAATCTGCTGAAATACATACAGACCAATACAGAGAGCTAAAGCCGCAGTCTCAGACAGACACAAGCGCACATGTGCATCATAAAAGCCCAGAAAACCTCAGCTAGTCAATCCAGAACACCCACACAATTCAAAACACAATATATAATGGGCTGTTAAGCCTCATGTCTGCACAGCATCAGACAACCTGAAAGAGCACAGCCACAATCCCACACAACAGACATTACACCGGCATGAGCATCGCAGAATACTGCGGGTTATGGCTAAAGGTGGATCTGTTGATCTGACTTTGTATCCGAGTGCGTGTGAGTGTTTCTGGGCTGGAAACGCAGAACATGCAACTGCTAAGTGTCTTCCGATGGCTATTAGCAATAGGAAGCGAGTGTAAATATGTACCTGCAGAGCCTCCAGGAAACGGAAAGAGCCCAGGCGGCGTCCTCTAGGCACGAGACAAAACGTGGAGTTATGCAGCATTTCTTTATAGTCGTACCTGTTGAGGAAAAGAAGGAAGCATATATTAAGAACCACGGTCAGAAAACATCCTGGTTCAAGAAAACAGGAAGTGCACATCCTATTTGTACGGAAAATCAGTTAGCGCTCATCACATCTGACACAGAGGCCTGAAAACACTCTCACGTGCACTGTAAAAAAACAACCGAGAAATGTGAAATGTTCTGTTAGACCAACAGAAATGAGTCAAACACAGATGAACTGCTGAAATGTGAAGGATTGGGAGTTTTCCAGCATGTATTGCAGCATGAATAAATTATGCGTTTATAGGATTTTTGTTCATCGTTGAGGTTTGTGTGTCAAGTGTTTATGTACAAGCTTCTGAAACTAAAATAAATCCCAGATATCTTTGCTTTGTAAGGTGATTCTGCCTTCTGAATCAAACATGTTAAGGGTCCTATGAAGCTATGCATATTTGGCTACCAAGATAATATAACAGTGTATTTGTGAATAAGAAATCTGTAGTTGTTGCCTTGATGAATTTATTGGCTGAATGAGGCATTTTGCAATTTGGCGAACAAACAAATTAAAATTGACCAAAACAAAGTTAAGAGAATCTAAAAATCTGAATGCATCAGATTTAAGTTTTCACAACAATTCCTTTTTAACAGCATGAAACCATCGATCAGTGATGTTCTCACAGATCTAAAGGTCAAACGACAACAACAAGCCAAAATAACAAAACAACCAACTAGAACTCCATAGTAACACCTTGAAAATAACCAAAATACATATAGCACTGCATACACTCGAAACAATGCTCGGTTAAAAACTACTCAAGTTGGGCTGAAAATGGACAAACCAGCGATTGGGCTGTTTTAACCCAGTGATTGGATTTTTTTTAACCCCACGCATGGGCTGTTTTAACCCAGCGGTGGGCTGTTTTAACCCCGCGGATGGGCTGTTTTAACCCCGCACATGGTTGTTTTAACCCAGCGAATGTGCTGTTTTAACCCTGCGGATGGATTGTTTTAACCCAGCAAGATTAGGATGTTTTAACCCAGCAGTTGGGCTGTTTTAATCCAGTGGTTGGGCTGTTTTAACTCAGCGGTTGGATTGTTTTAACCCAGCGGTTGGATTGTTTTAACCCCGCACATGGGCTGTTTTATCCAAGTGGGCTGTTTTAACCCAGTTGGGCTGTTTTAACCCCAATTGGGCTGTTTTACAGCAGTGGGTTTTAACCCCACACATGGGCTGTTTTAACCCAGCGATTGGGCTGTTTTAACCCAGCAAGATTAGGATGTTTTAACCTAGCAGTTGGGCTGTTTTTATCCAGTGGTTGGGCTGTTTTAACCCCACGCATGGGCTGTTTTAACCTAGCGGTTGGGCTGTTTTAACCCAGCGGTTGGATTGTTTTAACCCAGTGATTGGGCTGTTTTAACCCCACACATGGGCTGTTTTAACCCAGCGAATGGGCTGTTTTAACCCAGCGGTTGGATTGTTTTAACCCAGCAAGATTAGGATGTTTTAACCCAGCAGTTGGGCTGTTTTTACCCAGTGGTTGGTTTGTTTTAACCTAGCGATTGGGCTGTTTTAACCCAGCGGTTGGGCTATTTTAATCCAGCGGATGGGCTGTTTTAACCCAGTGATTGGGCTGTTTTAACCCCACACATGGGCTGTTTTAACCCAGCGAATGGGCTGTTTTAACCCAGCGGTTGGATTGTTTTAACCCAGCAAGATTAGGATGTTTTAACCCAGCAGTTTTTAACCAAGGGTTGGGCTGTTTTAACCCAGCGGTTTTTAACCCAGGGCTGTTTTAACCCCGCGCATGGGCTGTTTTAACCCAGCGGTTGGATTGTTTTAACCCAGTGAACCCAGCAAGTTGGGCTGTTTTAACCAAGTGATTGGGCTGTTTTAACACGAGTTTGGGCTGTTTTAACCCCGCGATGGACTGTTTTAACCCAGCGAATGGGCTGTTTTAACCCAGCGATTGGGCTGTTTTAACCCAGCGATTGGGCTGTTTTAACCCAGCGGGGCTTTTTAACCCAGGAGTTGGGCTGTTTTAACCCCGCGATTGGGCTTTTAACCCAGCAAGATTGTTTTAACCCCGGATTGGGCTGTTTTAACCCAGCGGTTAGGTTAAAATGTTTGTCCAACCTGCTGGGTAGTTTTATTTAACTTAACTATTGTTTAAAAATTACTGTATTTCTGGCTTAAAATGAACCCAAAATATGTTGGAAATTAACCTTTATTAATATGTTTAATAAATTAAGATTTATTAATACATTTAATGAATAATAATTAAATAATAAACATGTATTAAGTTGCTTATTAATAAATGTTCACCTTTTGATTTTTATTGTTGCTTCTAGTAATTATGTGTCTGATTTTTAATTTACAACCTATTTTGGGTTCATTTTAAGCCAGCAATATAGTGTATGAACCAGCATCTGTTGCATTTAAAATAAAATAAAATAAAATAAAATAAAATAAAATAAAATAAAATAAAATAAAATAAAATAAAATAAAATAAAATAAAATAAAATAAAAAAAATAAAATAAAATAAAATAAAATTTCAACTTGCCGTTTGTAAAAAAAAAAAAATAAAATAAAATTTAAAAAAACCCACAATGAAGATTGTCCATATTTGACCCAGCATTTTTTTAGAGAGTATTACTATTAAATGTAAAATAATTTAAAATAATGTAAATTAATTTAAAATAAACAAAATTAAATTAAAATGTAACATTTGGCTACTAAATAAAACAAAACATCTTTAATTTGGCACCATTTGCTCAATTAAACATGCAATGCAGTATGTGACAGCAAAATAGCAAATAGTTTGAAATGTTTACACCAAAATCTTACACATAGTATTTAACAGAACAAACAGCAGTAAATGCGCTGAACAACTTGCATTTTTATTGCAGCCAAGATGTTTGTAGCAAGATGCATTTATCATACCAGTTTTCTTATAAAACTATAAATAGGTTATCTTGCGGTGATGACATTTAAAAGGGTTACAGACATTTAGCTTCATAATATGAAGTGTGCGCAGACAGTCAGGAGAGAGCTCTTAGAAATCCCGTTCACGCTCTTGACCTCTCGACCTCTGCTTTGTACGTTCATCTTGCATGATGGTGGGATAAAAGCTTCAGCAAATGCTTGGAGCAGTGTTTCAGTCGGCACTCGGATTAAGGGGCTGTTTGGAATTCCTAACGTGACATTCCTCCTCTTTTGCCTACCCTCCCTTCTCCTCTCTTACACATTCTCCACGTCGCTCCCACGTTCTCCGCTCCTTCTCCTCCTTTTCTCCAATGAGTAATCAGTGATGCTGTGCATTCCAATGCTCGGCCCCTGAGGTCTTCCTTCACCTCTGCTCTTCAGCGCGGATGAGCGAACAGGCCTGCGCACAGCCAGACAGAAACTGCATCGGGTTTGAGACGAACATTAAAGGCTGAGGTTGAGAGCCGGCAGGTGTTGTAGGATGACCTCGGCTGACCTTGTGGCTCAGTTGGTAACCTGATATGGGGTGTCTGAAAATAGGACAGCGATGCACTCAAAAGACTTCATAATTCATCAGAAGCACAGGGCTTATCCTATCAGGTCATGGGCGCTTTCATTGTGTGCAGAGTAATATTTTTAATATGACTCTCAAACGTCTTTTTTTCCATTCACAATCATTTTCATGTGGTTGCGACGTCCTTAAAGTCAACAAGCAAAAGCAAAGAAATCTATAGAGTGGGACTTGATTTTATTGATCACAAATTTCTTGGATCTGGAAAAGTGAGCACAGAATGGAGTCTGTCAAAAAGGTGCACAGAAGTGTTAGTTTCCTTAACGAAATCTACGAAAAATGTTCGTCGACGACCTTTTTTGAGGCAATGACACCAACATCATTGAACGATAACTGTGAATATATAAACATGGAATATCATTGATGAAAAAAGACGACTAAAATGTGGTTTAAAAATAACAAACCACCAAAATCTTTGTTTTTGTCAAATTAAAAGAGATGACAAAATATTACAGACAAGCCTTTACAAGCTTTCATGCTTGCAATTGCCAGATGTCAAGAGTTAAATCCCCAATCAGAGCTTTTCTATTAAAAGGAGGCATTTTCTGCCTGGTGTTTTTCTTAATATTTGCAATCTGGCAACCGCACGCATTCTCTCTACACTGCAGAAGAAGCGCTGATGATCTGAAAATGCTGACAAACAAGTAAGATGGAGTTCAGCAATCTCCATTAATATTCTTCAGAATATTTACTCACGGAGCCACATTAAGATCTCCATATCTCTGGGATTGAACCATCGAGGGCCTTTAAAATGCAGATACCAAAAAGACAGTTTGTTAAGAACCAGAATCTTAAAGGATATTAAGATATCTTTAACACTTCTTGAGTTACAGACACGCAAACTTGAGGCAAAGAACACAAGAAGTGCTTTTTCCCCATTTTTGAACTTTCACTGTTGGCATATAATGAAACAAAGATTGCTAAAGTCAACAGATTTTACTAATAGATCTACCGATCTCTGTGTAGAAATAAAATAATGATGCTGCCATCTTTAGAAAGTCAGTTTTACACCCTTGTAAATTGCCTCCAAATCTCATCCCTCTACAAAATAGTGGATTACACAATAAATATACATCTATGGCATTTTGTCTTTCTATAGAAAAAATATTAACAAAATCAAAAATTTGAGCCGGGGAAGTTTTCCGAAATTTGGTTGATTTGACACGGAATGATCCATCAGCGAGTTCACTCAAACAGAAGCAGCCAGTCGAGCGTAGTGAAACTTCTCAAAACACACTCGGGTCGGGGCGAGGAAGTTCACTGCAAGCAGGAAGTGATGGAGTGGTTGTGGGAAAGAACATTCTGTTGGAATAAACACATCCATAATTTAAGCAGCTCAATGAGGAGTCGTTCCACGCTGATGACCACACGCAACATATTACGCTCTTAAAAAGAAAGGTTCTTTATTTGCATCTTCATGAAGAAGAACCTTTATGCTTTTTCAGCAGTGTGTGTAACAGAGCTGTTTGTGAATGTGAAACGTCTGCAAAGCTTTAAAGATCAAAGTGTACTATAAATGTTTGTCTCCCAAAAGAAAGAAGTGATTCTGAACTACCTGAAACTAGTTGTCAGTATTTCCAGTTTCACTTCCTGCACTAATTTGCATAAAGCCAGCCTATGGTCTTCATGGTCTGAAGAGCGTCTGCTTTAAGATTGGAAGAGTTTGGTTCGTGTTGTTCATGTCGAGACGCTGTTTTGTGCTGCCAAAGCAAATCCACTTTGATGATATTGATACGGTAAAACCAACGCCATTACCGTTCAAATCACTGTGTATCAAGTGCTGAAATTCAGATATGGTAATGGGCGCTTTGTTTCCGACACGCACTGTAAGCATTCAAATAATGGGCTGTCTGACCAATCAGAGCAGAGTAGCTCTCAGAAAGGCGGGATTTAGAGAAACCGAATCTTTGAACGAACCATTTCAGACACTATGAGAAAGGAGTTGATGCTGCAGTGGATGATATGAGAAAATTAAATGTTTTTGATTTTGGATGCATGAAAACCTAAAACAACATTAGGAACCTTTAAAATAGCATAATATGGGCACTTTAACATGCACAATGTTGGAAAAAACTGGCATTGGGTTATTTACTTTTACTGCTATATATATATATATATTGCGATATGAAGAAATACAGGAATGTTTTTCTTCCGCACTCGGCTGCTGTAAAGAACGCGTGATGTTGACATTGAAGGTGTGTCTGTAAAATGCCGTCATGGGTCGGCGGACTGAGCTCACCCAATGCAAAGCTCCTCTATCAAGATGACAAGCGTGGCATAAGAGGCATAAGAAAACAGGAACTAGAAGTTCCAAAAAACATTTTTTTCTTTTGTTATGTTTATATTTGGCACTGTTGCCATAGCAGCAGGTTGGCATGGGTGGCATTTGTGCCTTAAATCAGATTAGAGGAAATGAGAGCTGCTGGTTTCACCAACGCTGCCAACCGGCTTGTAATGACTGTGTAATCAGAACAAGATTAAACCCGTACTTAACGTCCCGTCCAGACACACACAACTTCATGAGCATGTTACAACTGTTTTAACATCCTCCAGATCAACAGAAGAACAGCCTGTGAAGACACTGATCCAGATGAAAAGAGTCTCTTGTGGATGACTGTACATTCACGGCTGCCATCTGCGAGGCGGCATGACAACATATGCTCTTATGATACTGATTTATGATGCTGCATTCTGTCTTATTAAAGTCTATCCACATTATATAATAAAGTGACTCGTCTCCTCATGTGTGGCATAAACCCCACTGATACAAACAGAAAAACACAGTGTATTTGGAATATTATCACTTTAACAAATGCTGGGTTAAAAACAAACCAAGTTGGGTTAAAAATGGACAAGCCCAGGGTTGTTTTATTTAACTCATCTACTGTTTAAACATGACCGTATTGCTTGCTTAAAATGAGCCCAAAGTATGTTGGAGCTTGGAAATCAGCATTTATTTATGTTTAATATATTAACATTTATTAAACGGCTTAGTAATAAATGTTCACCTTTTGATTATTATTGTTGCCTCTAGTAATTATGTGTCTGATTTTTAATTTCCAACCTATTTTGGGTTTATTTTAAGCCAGACATATAGTAGTTTTTAATCAATAGTTGGGTTAAATAAAACTGCCCAGCATGTTGGGCAAACATTTAACCCAATCGCTGGGCCCAAACAACCCAACCCAATCGCTGGGTCAAAACAACCCAATACCTCGGTCCAAACAACCCAATCGCTGGGCCCAAACAACCCAACCCAATCGCTGGGTCCAAACAACCCGATCAAATCGCTGGGTCCAAACAACCCAATCACTAGGTCCAAACAACCCAATTGCTGGGTTCAAACAACCCAACCCAATCGCTGGGTCAAAACAACCCAATCGCTGGGTCCAAACAACCCAACCACTGGGGTCAAACAACCCAACCCAACCGCTGGGTCCAAACAACCCAACCCAGCCGCTGGGTCCAAACAACCCAACCCAACCGCTGGGTCCAAACAAACCCAATCGAATCACTAGGTCCAAACAACCCAGTCGCTGAGTTCAAACAACCCAACCCAACCGATAGGTCCAAACAACCCAACCGCTGAGTTCAAACAACCCAACCCAACCGCTGGGTCCAAACAACCCAATCACTGGGTCCAAACAACCCAACCGCTGAGTTCAAACAACCCAATCGAATCACTAGGTCCAAACAACCCAATCGCTGAGTTCAAACAACCCAACCCAACCGCTGGGTCCAAACAACCCAACCGCTGAGTTCAAACAACCCAATCGCTGAGTTCAAACAACCCAATCCAACCGATAGGTCCAAACAACCCAATCGCTGAGTTCAAACAACCCAATCTCAATCGCTGGATCAAAACGATCCAATCGCTGGGCCCAAACAACCCAACCGCCAAGTTTGTCCATTTTCAACCCAAGTTGGGTTGTTTTTTAACCCAGCATTTTTAGTGTAATATTATTTTTCATATGTTAAAAAAGTATTAAAAACATACACCATGGTTTATGGCATTGCAATCATTCATTCATTGTCATTTTATCACTGATCAAAAGTGACAGTAATGTACGGAGCCCCACACATGACATGTGGACAAAAATATATGTATACATTATACTAATTCATTCCCTCGTTTTGATTTAACTTAAACAAGGGAATGAATTATTATATTGTGCCTATGGCCCCTGCCAACTACACGATTTCCCTTTAGCTTGTTACACAAAAGATGACATTTGACAACAATGCAAATTAATGTGCAATGCTTGCATCTGCTGTCTGCACAATCAAGAAAATAAGACATTAATGGCTCAGGCACAACCGGTTTGCCCATGTCCATTTATCCCGTAATCCTCCTCTGCTGACAGAGGGAAAATGCCATTTTCAGAAGAGCTTCTGCAAAACACAGAGGAGTCATGCTAGTGCATGGAACCAATTTAAAGATACATGCAATATAATGAACATAATTATATTGCATGTAGATGTCAAACAATATGTCAATTCTGAAGTAATTTAAAGTTGAAGTGTGTCAACCAGAGGCACGTCACGCGTGATCTTTCCAATGTGATTACGTAATGCGTGGCGCAGAGCAAGACGAGCATTTGTGATAAAAAGGTATATAATTTTTATTTTTTTTAGAAAATGTCCGATGGTTTCTCTAGATAAGACTCTTATTCCTCGTCTGGGATCATGTAGAGCTCTTTGAAGCTGCACTGAAACTGACATTTGGACCTTCAACCCGTTGAACCCCAGTGAAGTCCACTATATGGAGAAAAATCCTGGAATGTTTTCCTCAAAAACCTTCATTTCTTTTCCACTGAAGAAAGAAAGACATGAACATCTTGGATGACATGGAGGAGAGTAAATTATCAGGAAATTTTTATTCTGTAGTGAACGAATCCTTTAACATGATCTCCAATGTGTTGTTGCTGCAGGAATGATGTATTTTTGTAGGCCAAAACATGGAAAGCACTTTCGGCTCCATCGTTTGGATAAAATGGATTTAATGAATGGGGTTTTTTTTGGTTAAATGTCTGAAATAAGGGCTTTGGTTGATACAAGCACATTTATTTTCATGTATTATTCCATAACATAAAATAAATCAATAATAGTGACTAAATGGGAGGTTGAGGCTTCCACAGCCTCGTGGTGTTTATAATCGTTCTTGTGAACTATCAAACTTAAACTTTTAGGGAAAATCTTTTTTCATGATCATTTGTTTATAGCCTAATGTTAGTTATTTTTACGTCTGCTGATTGTATTTAGGCTTCAAAACATGTAAGAATCATTATTTTGTTGGTCACTGGGGTTACTTTCTGATGGTTTTTATCGAGGTATCATGCAGGGTGAGGCTAACTTCTGGATTGGCCTACAAAAAAAGTAATAACTGCAGCTCTCTGCTGAAAACAACCATCTGGACAGTTAAACGCTCTATATAAACCGAACAAAGGGAATTAGCAGCTTCCAAATGATCTCACTTTCAAACAAAGCACATTTGGTAAGAAACTAGGACACATTGTCACAAGTTCTTCTGTCTCTCCAGACTCAGGAAAACTTCCCCGCAGTCGTAACTTTCATTCGAGGGTTAAAGGCTGAAGGCTAAAGGCTACTGGAAAGTTTATCCACACTACCGTGGCAGATGGTCCAAATAGATGTCTGGCCTCAAGGGCAAATCCAGCTGATTAATTATCCACTGCAGACTGTGTCATTAATCATAACGACTGGAGTTAATATCATCCTGCGCTGTCCTGTAATTACACTGGGAATTCACACTTGGGTCTCAGGAAACATGGGATTTATTCTCTGAGCTGCCATCATCAAAACAACCCTCTTACTCTACAAATCAACAATCCAGGTGTCTTTATTAGGAGGGAACAGCAGTATTAAACTTGTTCCCCCAGGAGTCTTCAGAAAGTGCCACTTTATATTTTTTGATGCATGCTACTAAGGGCCACATGATATATCAAAATAAAGTCTACATTGCGATTTGGCTTAGTGCGATTGTGGATAAATATATATATGTGTGCGAGTGAAGCGTGACATTTATATTACTGAATGAATGATTCAATGACTCACTCATAAAGACTTCACTTGTTTCATTACTAGATGAATCAGCGTTTTTGAACAAATCTCGAGTGAATGATTCAATGACTCACTCGTAAAGACTTCACTTGTTTCATTACTGGATGAATCAGTGTTTTTGAACAAATCTCTTGAATGAATGATTCAATGACTCACTCGTAAAGACTTCACTTGTTTCATTACTGGATGAATCAGTGTTTTTGAACAAATCTCTTGAATGAATGATTCAATGACTCACTCGTAAAGACTTCACTTGTTTCATTACTGGATGAATCAGCGTTTTTGAACAAATCTCTTGAGTGAATGATTCAATGACTCGCTCGTAAAGACTTCACTTGTTTCATTACTAGATGAATCAGCGTTTTTGAACAAATCTCTTGAATGAATGATTCAATGACTCACTCGTAAAGACTTCACTCGTTTCATTACTGGATGAATCAGCGTTTTTGAACAAATCTCTTGAATGAATGATTCAATGACTCACTCGTAAAGACTTCACTCGTTTCATTACTGGATGAATCAACATTTTTGAACAAATCTCTTGAGTAAATGATTCAATGACTCACTCGTAAAGACTTCACTTGTTTCATTACTGGATGAATCAGTGTTTTTGAACAAATCTCTTGAATGAATGATTCAATGACTCACTCGTAAAGACTTCACTTGTTTCATTACTGGATGAATCAGTGTTTTTGAACAAATCTCTTGAATGAATGATTCAATGACTCACTCGTAAAGACTTCACTTGTTTCATTACTGGATGAATCAGCGTTTTTGAACAAATCTCTTGAGTGAATGATTCAATGACTCGCTCGTAAAGACTTCACTTGTTTCATTACTAGATGAATCAGCGTTTTTGAACAAATCTCTTGAATGAATGATTCAATGACTCACTCGTAAAGACTTCACTCGTTTCATTACTGGATGAATCAGCGTTTTTGAACAAATCTCTTGAATGAATGATTCAATGACTCACTCGTAAAGACTTCACTCGTTTCATTACTGGATGAACCAGCATTTTTGAACAAATCTCTTGATGAATGATTCAATGACTCACTCGTAAAGACTTCACTCGTTTCATTACTGGATGAATCAGCGTTTTTGAACAAATCTCTTGAATGAATGATTCAATGACTCACTCGTAAAGACTTCACTTGTTTCATTACTGGATGAATCAACATTTTTGAACAAATCTCTTGAGTAAATGATTCAATGACAAATACCTGTTTTTATGTATTACTTGTCGCCACCTACTGGTGTAACGATGTAATTGATACAATCTTTATTTGAACCATCAAGTTACTTTCAAAAGGTGATTTACTCTATTTTGATCGTTATCATAGACATCAGAGTTTATATCTAAACTATAAGCTTTTATCCCAGTACTTCTGTGATAATATGAATCATTGTAAGACAGAAATAATGATACTGTAGAGCCCAACATGAAACAATGGTTCGCTCCAGCACTCCTGCTTTTCGTTTTCCGTCAGACCAGAGGGTGAAAAACAGCACGGCCCTGTCTCTGAGATTTCCTGTCCTTATTATAAGTGGGAAAGGAAGGGCCCGGGGATCAGTGACCCTTGCAGTGGCGAGAAGGAGGTTGAACGCAGTCACTGAGACGCTCTAACGATCTCACTAGCTCTGCCGGACGACCGCTGAGGTTCGACACCAGCGTCGGTTAACCAGCTAGTCTCAATTAGAAGCGTGTCTCTGTGTGCGACTGAAGTGTCTCTTCCTGAAACAGGTGCATGTTTGTTTGTGGCTGGACTGGAGGGTTCAGTGTCGTAGCTCATGTTGACCCTGGCCATCTGCTTGGCCCCTAGATGCTGATCCTGTCCGTATCATCTGCCGGCGTGATCTTTTGCTCAACATGTTGTTAATGTAAAACCAGTGCAAGTGCAGTTTACGGTTTAATGGGACACATTTAATGAGAAAAAACTAAATTGTAGGACAAATAAGGATACAAACTGCATTGTGGACTACAAATATCTGAGAGATACTGTGATGGTCCAAATCTGCTTTTGAATATGCTTTATCTGTCACTTATCGCCGAAAACAGGATATTCTCGCTGTTTTAAGAGTTTAGACATACACTGAGATTCACAAGTTTCCTCCTTAGTGAGTTAGTCATTCAGAAACGGTTATGACGTCAAAACCATATGCTTATTAACATATGACTGCCCATATTCAAATATCGACACCTACTGAGTTATAAATTAAGATTACTGGATGAATCAGCATTATTGAACAAATCTCTAGAGTGAATGATTCAATGACTCACTCATAAAGACTTCACTTGTTTCATTACTGGGTGAATCATAGTTTCTGAATGAATCTCTAGAGTGAATGATTCAATGACTCACTCAAAAGACTCACTTGTTTCTTACGGTGAATCATAGTTTCTGAATGATTCAATGAATGATTCAAACATCATAAAGTTCACTTTTTCAATGGTGAATCATAGTTTCTGAATGTTTAGAGTGAATGATTCATACTCACTCATAAAGACTTCACTTGTTTCATTACTGGGTGAATCATAGTTTCTGAACTAATCTCTAGAGTGAATGATTCAATGACTCACTCAAAAAGACTTCACTTGTTTCATTACTGGGTGAATCATAGTTTCTGAATGAATCTCTAGAGTGAATGATTCAATGACTCACTCATAAAGACTTCACTTGTTTCATTACTGGGTGAATCAGAGTTTTTGAACAAATCTCTCGAGTGAATGATTCAATGACAAACATGTTTTTAACGGTCACTTGTTTACATAATTAGAAAAAGTACATAAATTAAATAAAATAAATGAATAACAGATGTAAAAAAACAAATAAAATAAAATAAATAAAAATATAAATAAAAGTATAAACAAACAAACAAATATCAATAAATGAGTTACAAACTAAGAAACACTCTTACATATTTAGAAAATGTAAATAAAAAATAACAGATGTAAATAAAACAAATAAACAAAATAAAAATATAAACGAACAAATGTAAATAAATGAGTTATAAATTAAGTCTTTTACATATTTAAATATAAACAAACAACATAGATGTAAATAAAACAAATGAACTAAAAATAAATAAAAACAAATAAACTAAAAAATAAATAAATAAATGAAACTATAAATAATTAAACTAAAACAAACAAACAAACAAACAAACAAACATGAAGTACCAAAGGGCCAGAGAGAATGTAAAAATGTTTTTTTTTTTAAAAATAACAAAAAAAGGAAGCATTTTCTTTATTTTAACAGTACAAAATGGCTGTAGTACAAAGATACTCTCATTTAAATCAGCACATATATTGTCCGCTAGGCTAAAAGAAAAATCAACATGAAACCTATTTTAATTTCCAAGTGAAACAAGATATTCAATGAGAAAAGCATCAATGAATCATCTAAAATAAGACCAAGAATCTTGCATTAAGAAAGTAAATAGTCTGTTTGATTTGATGTTGACTCCAACACACTGCAAAATTATCAGTTACATTTTGATATGATCTACCCTCATGTATGCATCAAAACCAACTCTCTTCACTTAAAACGGCAATTTTATTCGATTAGAATGAAACGAGAGATGTGTAATCCATCATGTACCTCCCTGGAGAAAACATGAAGTCCATTACAGTAAGGTAACAGCAAACTGGATATAATATGCGTCTTGTAGACGAGAGAGGGGGCTGGAAAGGTTCGGCTCACACAAGATGTGACGTGTCATTTTAAGATCGCTTTTAGCAGGCTATCGTGACACTGTCATTGTGTTCGCAGTTGGGAAGCTAAAAATAAATGAAGCTGGAGTTGAAAGACATTCTCATAAATAAAAAAGGAGCATGGGGATGAATTTGCGAATCTGGCGCTCTAGAAAACGTTGCTGTGGTTGTGTCAGACTCACACTGTCTTTAATCCCTCTTGGAGAGTTTTGCGTCGCTAAGCACATGAGTTCAAGCCAAAGGAATGCCAGTCTATGAGGCGAACACACACACACACACACCAGCGATCACACTCCACGTCTCTCGCTTTCAGCATGCATCCGAGATCCAAACGGCCCCTTCAACCCTGCTGGAAACAGCCAGGCTCATTTCCTCACAGCTATGCGCTAGTTTTAGCTTGCAGGGCCAACGCTGACTGCTGGGAAGATCAGCATTTCCAAAGGTCATAAAAGATCACATCACGAGACAAGACGTCCTTTGAAGACGTGCATTAACAGGCATCTGTCACGTCTCCCGAAAAAATCTAGCAAGTGCTTGAGAAATGCGGCCTGTTCCGACAAATTATGTTCAGGAATACACAGTAAAAATTACTTTCCAAATCGTAAATGAAACAGATTATTGGAGTATGTTTTAGAAGAAAATGCATTTGTAGTTTTTTTACTTCAAAATTCAACATGTTACTTTGCAATTGCTTGTGAAATGTACTTTTTATTTTGCTTTTAAACTGAACAAAACACACAAGAATGGCATTAATGAAAATAATCTGTGCATTATGGGCTACAATATATGTATTTTTTAATTTAATTTGAGCAGATTAGTTTTATTCCTATTTTAACCCCTTCTCCCTCTTCCTTTCTTTCATTCCCCACTAACAATTTCAGAGTCGAAATTGTTTCTACACCAAACTGTGGATCTAGAAAATTATATACAGTAAATCCGCACTTCATACAGCAACACCACCCATTTCAAGCGTGCATTAAAAACCTATTTAATATCATTAAAACCCAAATGCATTAAAAATAATAAATGCAATGGACGCCTTAACATCCCAAAAGCACCGCAGAATGACTTACTCGCTCCATTACTAATTCTGTGCATAAAACAATGCTCTCGTTGGCTCAGTGCTGCTATTACAGTATGAAGGAGTGGGTGGAGAAACTGTGCAGTCAGAGATTTCTATTATTTTCTTGAGCCTTTGGAGAGGATGGCTCATCGCTGATGGAAAACCATCACTGGCGCATTGTTCATGTTTATTCTCCTCTCCATTAGTCATTTGTACTCTTTGCTGCTAGAAATGAAAGTCTTTCCATAAACGGGGAAAAACAAGTCCTGTTAACTCTTACTACAAGAGAGAGACGTTTAGTTGGAATACATTCTGGCTGGTTATAAACGCTATTGGCACAGCTTGCTCTTCACTGAGCAGTCGAAATAATAAAGAAAAAGAAAAAATAATGCAAATATGCTGTAAATTGTATCAGCGTAGACGGCATCAGTGATTATAATGACTTCAGAAACTTATATCATATCAGTGATTATAATGACTTCTATTTGCGTTTGAAGCAACGCTCACAATCAGTGTAGGCAAATGTCAGCCATTGATTGAGTGACTGAACGCCAGTGGGCGGGGCCTATGGTGTGATGATTGGTCGATGTCTTGCTCTGGAGGCAGTCGTATGCAAATGTATTTGCCTGTGTGATGTCACAGATCCCACAATATTTTAAACAAGCTGTTTCTGGAGCTTAATTAATTAAATGCTTCGTTTATAATGAGGAGGATGTTTTAATCTCTGACATTACGTGTGAAAGTCTTCAAAATTTCTCCCTTAAAGAAGTAAAGAATAACAGTATATGGGTTTGAAACAGCATGAGGATTTAAAAAAAGGTAAAGAATGAAAGAATTTACATTTTTAATGTGAACTACTACTTTAAATCCATTTGTTCCTCATATATATATCTGCAAATTCATATATATATATATATATATATATATATATATATATATATATATATATATATATATATATATATATATATATATATAGTACAGTCCAAAAGTTTGGAACCACTAAGATTTTTAATGTTTTTAAAAGAAGTTTCGTCTGCTCACCAAGGCTACATTTATTTAATTAAAAATACAGTAAAAAACAGTAATATTGTGAAATATTATTACAATTTAAAATAACTGTGTACTATTTAAATATATTTGACAAAGTAATTTATTCCTGTGATCAAAGCTGAATTTTCAGCATCGTTACTCCAGTCTTCAGTGTCACATGATCCTTCAGAAATCATTCTAATATGATGATTTGATGCTCAAGAAACATTTATGATTATTTTCAATGTTGAAAACAGTTGTGTACTTTTTTTTTCAGGATTCCTTGATGAATAGAAAGTTCAAAAGAACAGCATTTATCTGAAATACAAAGCTTCTGTAGCATTATACACTACCGTTCAAAAGTTTGGGGTCAGTAAGAATTTTTATTTTTATTTTTTTGAAAAGAAATTAAAGAAATGAATACTTTTATTCAGCAAGGATGCATTAAATCAATCAAAAGTGGCAGTAAAGACATTTATAATGTTACAAAAGATTAGATTTCAGATAAACACTGTTCTTTTGAACTTTCTATTCATCAAATAATCCTGAAAAAAATATTGTACACAAATATTTTGTACAATTGTACACATTAAATGTTTCTTGAGCAGCAGATCAGCATATTAGAATGATTTCTGAAGGATCATGTGACACTGAAGACTGGAGTAATGATGCTGAAAATTCAGCTTTGATCACAGGAATAAATTACTTTGTGAAATATATTCAGATAGAAAACAATTATTTTAAATTGTAATAATATTTCACAATATTACTGTTTTTACTGTATTTTTAATTAAATAAATGCAGCCTTGGTGAGCAGACGAAACTTCTTTTAAAAACATTAAAAATCTTAGTGGTTCCAAACTTTTGGACTGTACTGTATATATATATATATATATACACATATACACACAGTATATATACAGTATATATTAAGTATATATAAAGGACAGTATCAAAGACTTCTCAGCGCTCATCTGTGATTCCCAGATCCCTCATTTGCTGGATGGGTTCAAAGGAAGCTTCATTAAACATTTACAGCAGCTCTGCGTGTCTCTCTGACCCGGGGTTAATTTATCTAATTACAGCACAAAGCATTCACATTCAGAGCCTGTTTCATCCACACCAATTCATCACTCCTTCATTTGTCTTTCATTCTCTTCCTTGCTTCAGTCTAATGGGTTACAAGTGCACCATGAATCCAGCACAGATCTATAGCATCAATTTCACATTATAGAATCGGTGTTAAGTGATGTAGGCCTATGTAATATTAATCTGCGCAAGACAGGGGAAATGCAATAGTCTGCAACCTTTAGATTAGAATGATTTCTGAAGGATCATGTGACACTGAAGACTGAGTAATGATGCTGAAAATTCAGCTTTGATCACAGTTCACATATTCACATAGAAAACAATTATTTTTTTAGCCTTGGTGAGCAGAAGAGACTTCTTTCAAAAACATTTAAAGGCATAGTTCACCCTAAAATGAAAAGTCATCATTTATTCATCCTGGTGTTGTTCCAATGCCGTACGCAGCTTCTTCTTTTTCAAACCACAAAAGGAGAAGTTTTAAAAAAAGGTCCCGCTCGCACTCATTCATATAATGGCAGTAAATAGGGACCAGAATCAAGGGTTTTTAAAGCTGAAATTATTTTTTTTGGTAATCAACAATATGCCACAAATGTTGTCGTTTAAGTTTAAGTTGTATTGAACCCAGAATATTATTTAAGAGGAACAAAAATGACATTTTTGGCAGCATTTATCTTATAAAACTAAAGAAAGGACCTTTCTCTATATAAAAGACAAAATGATTTGAAAGAGATCCATCTTCACGCAGCTGTGTGAAATGTAAGTCAGGTTATCTCTACTTCCTGAAAGAGATACGTTTGCCTGGACAGATAATTACACTGAAGGCATTCGTCTGAACTTCAGCCAGCTGGTCAAACACTGCCAGTGCTGAAACATCTCAAGAGGAAGAACATTTACCTGAAGTCTGATCTACCTTCATTACATTCGGACCGTACAATCTTCAAATCTCAGACTGCACATGATTAGTGAAAAATATTTTAATAAATGGTAGCACTTTTTAATAAAGCTTCATTAGCTGTGTTTCCATCCAAAGTTGCGAATTTAACTTGTGCGCAAAATTGGAATATTGCAATGTTTGCAAATATGGCAGCGTTTCCATCCTAATGTGTTCAAGAGAACAAAATCATCACTTCCTGGGAAATTGGTACAAAATACCTTATTGTAAAGTGATGCCAAAAAAATAAGTTTCAAAAGTTGTATAGAATACTGGAGAAAATACTTCAAATTTCACATTCAACTCAATATTACTTGCAATTATTTTGTGAAATTTACTAGCAATTTTTAGTGAAAATGTTTCAATTTCTCAATTTTTTCTTTAGTGCAACAATTTCGCCAAAATAAATGCCCAAAATTTTTTTACTGAAGTTATTTGGCTTGTTTATAAAGAAACCAAAAGTGTCATCAAAGATAAATCAAGGTAAATTTAACGTTATTTAAACGTCTGAAATTATTGGGTGCGAAATTATAAATTTAATGGTATGGCTTGCAATGAAATTAAATGCATTGAGAAGGCATTGTAAAAAAAATCTTTCAAATTTCATTTTCACCACAGATTGTTAACAAGCACTGCACATAATTTAATATGTGGTGGAGGAAAATTACATTTGTTGTCCATTTTTAGTAGACAAATAAACAATTGAGAGTGTAAAAACTGCATTCACAAGGCCAAAAAACTAATGTTTTACTGTAGACAATCATCGACTGCCCAGAGAGATGCTTCAGCCCGATCGATCCAACAGTATGAGTCACAGAAACCCAAGAGCAGCGGGTCGTGTCGTCTCTGCTGGGCTCATGTGACGGTCAGCGCTGAAGGGTGATGGAGTGATTGGTAAGGTCACCGCTGGGCTAAAGCTTGTCCTGCCCTCTCTGGTCACCACAACAACTGCTGCAGTCCCTGGATGAACTGTCCACATGCATAATTCATCACAAAGGAAACCGTGTTAACAAAGAGACAAGCCAAGACATGCAAATATTGACTGCGCTGTCCTGCAGCGCACACGACACGCTCACTCGACTGGTTAATTCACTCCGCTCTGCCAAACATTACTGTACCAGGGTCAGAAATTCACTGGGGTTAATGTAGTTAAATGAAGCTAAAAATAAAACCAAAAAAAAACAAAAAAACATTTTGTTGCTTTAAATGGGTGGTTGATTATGAATTCACTTTTTTTTTAACTTTAGTTAGTGTGTAATGTTGCTGTTTGATCATAAACCACATCTGCAAAGTTACGACACTCAAAGTTCAATGCAAAGAGAGATATTTTCACTTTTTAAACGGCTGATAGGGACTACAACGAGCTTCTTCCTGGGCTGGTGACATCACTAACCCTAAAATTTACATAGACCCCGCCCCCAAGAATACGCAACAAAGGGGGCGGGGCCATGTTGGGCTGCTTTAGAGAAGAGGAAGAGTTGTTGTAGTAGAGTGTTGTTGACATGCCGTCATTTTAAGCCGGACTGCTTCACAAACGAGGGTCAATTCAACACAAAAGATGAACATGACGGCACATGCTAGTGGATGAGTTGAATCAACTCCACAGCAACTACATCAATTTATCCACTAACCATTCAGAAACGTCTAAAAGTTGTAACTTCTTCCTGAGTCTCTCCATCAGTGTCGACTCCGGTTTGAACAATGTAAGGCTGAACACCGTCATCATTTTGGCTGTGTGAGATTCTCCAGCTTTGTTGTTGTTGCGCTGTTAAAGCAGCTCATTTGCATTTAAAGGGACACACACAAATATGGCGTAATGGAGTAATGATGCTGAAAATTCAGCTTTGATCACAGGAATAAATTACATTTTACTATATATTCACATAGAAAACAGCTGTTTTAAATTGCAATAATATTTTACTGCATTTATTTTGATCAAATAAATGCAGCCTTGGTGAGCAGAAGAGACTTCTTGTAGTGCAATAAAAAAAAAAAAAACACATTTATTTATTTGCCTACTTTGTGCTGCCATGTAATAAGGGAGCTTATGCAGCCATTTTAACGCCAAAGTAAAACTAATTTTCATTGTAAGATCGACACGTGGATGCATTACTACACCCATCAAACTATTCAACCAGTAGCCAAGTACGACACTGACCATACAGACCATTACAACCACAGGTTATACTGAGTTCCTGACCTACCAGAGGAGCAAAAGCAGCACATTAGAAGCAGGTAAAGAGATCTCAAGGAATGCATTCATGCTGCTACGCCATAATCCTCTAGGGTCAGGGAGAGGCCGTTGGGTTTAATGAGGTATGATGGGAACATGGGGGTCCTGCCGAGTGGAATATAATGACGATTTCCGAGTTCTCCGGAGCAGGAAGTGCATCAGCTCACACACACATGTGAATTCCGGGGATGGAACTATTCCAACCAACTGCTTCAACACCCGGTGAGAGCGAAACTCCAGCAGCGTGGGGACTAACACCAGACTAGATTTCTAATTGCGTTTGATTTCACTTGGACTCCTAATGAGCTGCACTCAACGAAGCCCATTTTCACTAATTCCTGCCCACCGACACAAGCACAGAAACAGAAAAGAGCCGGAGTTGAAAGTCATGCCAAGTAAGCCTGGTTAACACTCTCCCCAGCCAAAACTGTGGGCAGGTAATTAGTTTAACAGCGGGTGGGATTAAAAAGCGAGCTTCCAGCCGAGGTCTTCGGTTATAGCCTCACACAGGGGAGTCCGCAGTTTTTATATGAAGCATGGCCAATTCTGAGTACAGGATCAGAGAGACCAGATGCTGTTAAACCACCTGGACCTCTTCAGTCTCACAGCAAACAGAAAAAATATTATATATATTTAGATTTTAGAGATACTCACATGCTCTCATACTAGCTCACAAATAAATGTAATATGGCGTCCAAATGTTCAGATATATGCTGATGACATAAACATTCCTAACTGAACTCCTTTCCACAAATTGATCATAGAAATGAATAACAGTTTTCTCTTAGTCTTAAGTGCAAACAGTAAGTGCAAGTACTCTCTCAATATTCAAAGTGCAAATAGAGACCAAATTTTTCTTCAAGCATGATACAGAGCTGAGAGATGGTGACAACTACACAGTCAAGCCTGAGATCGCTTTCATATTGTGAGATATTAAAATATAAAATATGGGGTATTAAAATCGCGTTTGAAAGTGCGTTTGCGTTTTACTTTCTCTTTCGAATTCACAATCACGCATACTCTATGAATAGTGAGTCAGACATTTATTAGACACTTTTAGGCTCTGTTGTGCAACGAATCCTCCGCCATGGTCTCGTCAGTCATCTCGTCATGTGATCAGTGAACTCCGATTCCTGCTGCACTAGTACGACTCTGCAGCTCATTAAATGCTTTTTAGTTCTATAAAAAGCAAAATGACAGTGGAGGCGTAATGTAAACATAGCGGTGGCAAATTCTATCCAAATTTCACCCTCACATTCCATCATGGCAATATCATGAAACAGCTTTTCGCCTCGACAAGAAAACTCATACAATTTTAATCTCGCAAGATCTCGTCACACCCCTATTGTAAGGTAATTAGCACTAAGGGTTTTTCTAACTCAAGTGGCTCCTCATTTGTGTCCCAAATTCGATTCTATTTGATTATTAAATTCCATAATCAATGCATTAAATTTTCATTGTCAAATCAACATATGAAGGCACTTAAAAACATTTCAAAAACATTCCATCTGCAAAAGAATGTGGGATTGATATGGTGAGGAAGTGGTTTCTGCCTGTGTTCAGACAGGTTTGGGAGATGCACCAAGTGGCCAAAAGTGCCAGACAGACTCTGGAAAGGTGCAACCTGATCTCCAGCAATCACCAGCATTGCCATCAAGTGGACAAAGGCCAAGACAAGTCCAGGCAAAAGGCAACAAAACCCCAGCTGTGTGAGGCGAAACAGGTTATCAGAGACAAGGTATCTTGATCCGAGAGAAGAAAAAAAGACTACGCATGCAATTCAACCTCCAAATGAGATTCTTAAAGGAATAGTTCATCCAAAAAAAGAAAGAAAATGTTCATCAATTACCTTATGTTGCTATATTGATCATATTGGTTTTATGGTGTTATTGTGTTTTTTGGAGTTCATATGCATCTTCAATTCATGTGAAGAAAGTCTTACATGTTTGGAGCAACATGAAGGTAAGTAAATGATGACAGAAGTTTCATTTTACTGTGAACTATTCCATTGAAACTTGAAAAATACTGCTTAAAATTGGGTCTATGCTGTTTACAAAGTCTTAATTTTGTCTCTATGAAGCCCCTCCTTCTGAAAAGCACAATGTGCTCTGATTGGTTGGCTGGAGCAGTGTGTTGTGATTGGTGTTTGGGAAATGTCCCGCGCCTTACCATAACCGCCAGTTTCAACACACCACTAACCAACTCAACCAGGCCCCGCCCCTTTATTCTGCGTATTAATTATTTAAATGAGGAATATTGTTACGTGTTCGTTCCCGGAAGAAAACTCAAGACTGCAATGGAGGCGTTTCAGGGAGTTCAGAAACAGTGACACTGATATAGAGAATAACTCCTGCTGGAGGAACTTTTTCATGCTCAAACAACAGAATAGGAGCTCTTTACAGAACTATGGCATTACCGCTGATTTCCTACACTATTCATTTGTACATATCTGTGGCCCAGGATGCATCAGCCCAGAGAACCCTCATCGGCTCTTATCTCGCTGATGAAGTGAAGCCTCTGAGATAAGTGCAGAAGTGTCTACCTTCAGAGCAATCAGAGCTTTTCCCATGCAAAGACCCTGGCTTTGGGCATCAGGTTATCATGACACCTTTCTTCTTTGTAGAATCTGCTGTGATCATCAGAATATGCTAACATTTTGTCTATGAAACTAAGAGATCCCGGTGGGTGAGCATGAAACTGGGTGATTAGTACACTCTTAAAAATGAACGTTCCAAAAGGGAAAAAAAATCTTTACATAATTATTCTGTGTTAAAGTTACAAAAGTATTTTCTCTGTATTTTGTTGTTTGATTCACATTAATGACAGACGACAGCAGGTTTATTAGGCTGCTGTCACTTTAAGAGTGGATGCACGGATCCAATATACTGATACACATGCTTTTGTTTCTCAGAAAACAGCACGCAAGTTCAGAATTGAGTTCTCTTTCGCGTCTTCTTGCACTCAAATGGTTTAAAATCACTTGGATGTTTAAACTGACAGGATATAAAACACATGCAAATGATAAACTTTCGCTCTATGATGGTTAAAATTTGCAATTAATCCAAGAACCGGATCAACTACGATCCTTATTCTTGACATCGCACATCCTGCCATGTGACTATCGCTGATGTGCACATCACTATATCGATGCTAAAAGAAATATCGTGCAGCCCTAATTCTGACTTTAAAGATTCAGATAACAAGGGTGATTCAAAACCACTATTTGTGGTGAACGATTCCTCTACACAACCTCTGTTCTGCTGTACTGCAACGAGCCAAATTTATTACGCCTTCAGGCTACTTGTAACCGATTAGTAATTAAAGCATATAATTGCTTTTGGAATGTAAAATCATTTTTTAACTTGACAATAACCAATATAGAAGACTATTCAGTGGCACTGATAATGTGGTATTTGATTAAAATTCAAAATGATCTAATAGTATAATGGTATTCATTTCTAAATCTTAATATTTCTCTCAGCAGGAGACAAGGAAGAGCTTGAGGCGGGATCATTATCAAATATTTTTGGAACAAATGTTGAAGCATATTTCTAATGGAAAACGGACTCGGAATGACTCAGTAATCCTCATACAGAATCGGCAGCTGTAGTTGCAGATTAATGGCTGGGATTTGCTCTATGCTGTTCGCTCTACGTAATTCTCAAAACACAAGTAGAAAAAAAATTGCAAATACCTTGTCATACCAAGGAAGCAAGTCATCACTGGCTCTTCGGTCACGCGCAGGACAAGCCCAACGCGCACTGGAAATATCTGCTCTCAGCATTCCTTGTCAAATATATCACCTGCACAGCGCTGCCAAGGTCTACAGATACATCATCCTGTCAGAACACCTGGAACACTGGGTAAACAAACGACAGCGGCCTACAGCCCGGAGACAAGAACAATATTCTCTGGGTTTGGGGAATGGGTGCAGGAAACAGCCTCAAACTTCATCTAAACATGAACTAGAACTAGTTTGCGTTAATCGGTGTTGTAAAAGGCCAAAGATGAACTTACAGGGCAATATTTCCTCCTTGGATTTGATTTTCAGACACATTTATATTTTTAAGTAGGGATGCACTATTTGGAGAAAAAAAAAATCTAATTGGAATTTTTCTAATAAATTCTGAGAATTAAATCGTGATTTAAAAAAAAAAAAAATCCAGGTTTGCTGTGCTTGTTTGTAGGGCTAAAAAATTTGGTCAAAAATTGTGCTTGTATATAAATATGGCTAATAATAATAATTATTATTATTGATATTAATAAATAAATTAAAACAAAATCAGAAATATTAACATTTTAATATTACACCACAAAACAAAAAAGGGTAAATTTCAGTACTTATATATAGTATATATAATTTCAGTATGTGTATATTAGGGCTATCAAGCCATTAAAATGTTTAATCTAATTAATTACATGATGTGGCGATTAATTAATCTAATTAATTGCAAATTAATCACACATCAAATTTGGCTGAGACATTTCTCCCAGAATTTAAAGTCATTATTGTGTAAAGCATCAAATAGACATTACAAAAAGTAGCTTCAACAAAAAAATATTATACTTGATTCAACATAGAATTTCAACATAAAATTGATTTTAACATAGAATTAATCACCACATCATGCAATTAATTAGATTAAAATATAATATGTTGGGCCTTTTTTTAAATTTTTTGAATAAAATGAAAACTAAAAGACTTTAAAATCACATGAGCCAATATTTTATTCACAGTAGAACATATATAACAAATGTTTAAAGGGATACATTTTATACTTATCCACTAAATGAGCTCATTTCAAATTTGATGCCTGCTGCAGGTCTCAAAAAAGTTGGCACAGGGGCAACAAATGGATGAAAAAGCAAAACATTTAGAATAGATTCAGCTGGATAGATGTTCTATCTAGCAGCTAATTAAGTTAATTGATATCAGATCTGTAACATGATTAGCTATAAAAGGGATGTCTTAGAGAGGCAGAGTCTCTCAGAAGTAAAGACGGGCAGAGCTGAGAAAGAGTGCGTATAAAGATTGTGGAATACTTAAAAACAATGTTCCTCAACGTCAAATTGCAAATCTCATCATCTGCAGTGCATAACATCATCAAAATATTCAAACGGGAGAAATCTCTGTGCGTAAGGACAAGGCCGAAGAACTTTATTGGATGCCCGTGGTCTTCGGGCCCTCAGATGACACTAAATCACTCATCAGCATGATTGTGTCAATGACATTACTAAATGGGCCTAGAAATACTTCCAGAAACCACTGTTGGTAAACACAATCCACCGTGCCATCTGCAGATGCCAACTAAACCACTGTCGGTAAACACAGTCCGCTGCGCCATCTGCAGATGCCAACTAAGCCACTGTCGGTAAACACAATCCGCTGCGCCATCTGCAGATGCCAACTAAACCACTGTCGGTAAACACAATCCGCTGCGCCATCTGCAGATGCCAACTAAAGTTCTATCATGCAAAAAGGAAGCCATATGTGAACATGGTCCAGAAGCGCCATCATGTCCTGTGGGCCGAGGCTCATTTAAAATGGACTGTTTCAAAGTGGAAAAGTGTTCTATGGTCAGACGAGTCCAAATTTGACATTCTTTTTGGAAATTACGGATGCCGTGTCCTCCGGGCTAAAGAGGAGGGAGACCTTCCAGCATGTTATCAGCGTTCAGTTCAAAAGCCAGCATCTCTGATGGTTTGGGGGTGCATAAGTGCATACGGTATGGTCAGCTTTCATGTTTTGGAAGGCACTATGAATGCCGAAAGGTATATAAAGGTTTTAGAGCATCATATGCTCCCCTATAGGGAACATTTGGCGCATCATTAAATGAAGTAAAAATACGTTGAAGATGACCACAAAGTCTTCAGCAGCTGGAAACCTATACCAGGCAAGAATGGGACCAAATTCCAACACCAAAACTCCAGAAACTCATAACCTCGATGCCCAGACGTCTTCAAACTGTTTTGAAAAGAAGAAGAGATGCTACACCATGGTAAACATGCCCCCATCCCAACTATTTTGAGACCTGTAGCAGGCATCAAATTTGAAATGAGCTCATTTTGAGCATAAAATTGTAAAATTTCTCAGTTTAAACATTTGTTATGTTATCTATGTTCTATTGTGAATAAAATATTGGCTCATGTGATTTGAAAGTCTTTTAGTTTTCATTTTATTCAAATTTAAAAAATGTCCCAACATTTCCAGAATTCGGGTTGTACATATACACATATATAAACTTAAATACACACACAAACATATACACACACACACACCTATCACTAATACATAAGGCACTGAAACTGATCAGAAATGTAAGGTAGTTCATCATGCACACAGCTGACGAACATTATAACCTTCCCTCTTCATTAATGTGCATCAGCTGAACACAATAGGTCCATTAGTCAGAGTCTGCAGTCGCTAATCTGTGTTTCTTTTTAAGGGTCTGCTTGTTCACCAATCATCCATTTATCCTCCTACGCACGCATATGGAAAATGTTGATTCAGCTTACATTAAACAAGGTGAAGAGCTCTGAATATTCAAATGGATTTACCCTTAAACTGAGAGAAGAAAACACATGCATAATGCACAAGCTGAAATAGATTGACATAAGTCAGGTCAAACATTTTGAGCTTACACAACCTCGATCGTTTCACTTCATCACTTCAAGTGCTTCAAAACGCTTGTGACGGCATAGGTGAGTCCGTGGAAAGTGCCTGATTTGACCACTCTTGACAGTTTCTCAGCCTTTGGCTGTGAGGGAAATGTGACCAGGCAAGGCCTCCGTCGCAGTGAATTTTTCACTGCACATAATGCACTGATAACGTGGGAGCTGTATTCAAATGAGCTTCATTGCTGGAGACATTTATAGGGGTCATATTTTACACTTTTGCTGCATTGTTTTTCCTCGCAATCCACGTATAACTTTAGTCAAGCTTCGACTATTTTTCACTGTCACTCTATGACACTTTGGCCCACAACAATCTTAATGCAAGCAGCCCAAACAAATGCTACCAGGCAAGTACGAATAACTTCAGGCATCACTGCATTCTGAAATACACCAACTGCAATGCATAACAATGTACACGTTGCACAGTTAAAACATACTTGCATTTAACCCTACTGTAAATGACCTTTTTGCATGCAAAATGAGTTGCAATGCTACTTGCTAAATATTGAATCTGCATCATGTAAACATGGGCCGTAATATGTTAATTGGCTGAAAATGGAAACATTCGAAATGGCATTAAAAGTGTTTAGTATGTGAAGCACAACTATTTGCCCTAAAGAACATTGGAAAATGGCAGTAAGACCCGTCCTGCTTTCCAAGCATTTTAACCTTGCCTTGTTCCGTTCCTCAGGAGACACAAGAACATCTGTTCACTCCCACAGCCTCTTTCCCTCAGCAAGAAATACGGCTATTAATCTGCATCTGGAGAACACACCTCAGTTTTTAGCAACCAAAAGCAAAGTAAAGCAACTTTAGGAGCACTTCCCATCTTTTTAGGAGGGGTGGCGATTTATTATAAAACAATAAACCGGTAAAACGAGTATTTTCAAGTAGCATCTCTATTGCAGTGCTTCAATACACAAGTGAATAGTAGGGTATAAATTGATGTGTGTATACAGTATATATGATGTAATAACTGACATTGTTCTACAAACACTAGAAAAGCTTAGTCTACAAGACAATTTTTAATTAGCTTATTAATTTTTGTCCTAAAAACAGTGAGAACATTGCGATGTAAAATATTGCATGCAACCTCTATGTTCCCATGCGAAAAACTGAGTTCATTTGAAAAACACAAAACTAAATCTAGCACAGTTAAAGTCTCGTCAATGACACACATATTGCTACCAAATGTTGATCACAGAACCAAAGAGACCAAAGGGGGAAAAACATTTAATGTGCCATGGAAAAATAAGTTTTATTGGGAAACATCTGTATGGTCTGTAATTAAACATGTTGACTAATACTACCCTTCAAATGTTAAAACCACAGAAGAACCCTTCATAAACAGAGGCTCTGAATCCAGAGCAAACATCACAACTATCAGAAAACAGGTCAATGTTTTTATGTTTCCAGGAACTACAGAAACAATCCCTCACCCATATGACACTCGGAAAGCATGCATAACGAGCCCAAAAAAAAAATTAAAAATCATGGAATACTGAAATAAATGGCAACATCTAAATTAACTGGTTTTATTCAAATCAAAAACAGTATTTAGTATCACTGAATCAATCTCAATTAATCTGCAAAATAAAGAAAGCCAGGGTTTAGAGAGACTGAATCTTTGAACGAACCATTTCAGACTCTTTGAGAAATGAAGTGATGTGCAATGTATATTATGAGAAAATTCAAGTGATTTTTGACCTTGGATGCATGCAAATCTATTGTAGTAGATGACAAAACACAAAATTAGGAATGTTTAAATTAGCATAATAGGGGCACTTTAACAATAACAACCCTGGAGCAACCCAACATGAATGTACATGGAGAAACATCAATTGAAAACAGGGATGATGCTCATTTATGCTCCCTACTTAGTGTCTTACTCTAAAGTACAAGCAGTGTCGGTGTCATTGCGTAAATCTAGCATGAAATCCCTGAACTCAACCAGCAGTCACCGGTCTGAACGGTCAGCCAGCGAGAGGGAGAGACTATCTGCCATGGCCAGAAGGGATCAAATGCTCACCGTAAAACCGAAAGCTCACGTCACGCTTCTAATTAAGAAGCGGTGCCAAACGAGAGATGAGAAAAACACATGCTAGCCGTATGATGTGAGGACAGCCTGACGTCGAGCTATGAGATGTATTTATAGAGAGGTTTAATCCACGTCTCTGGCTTAGCTGCGGCGAGATGCGAGCCAACACGTTCACTCTAACCCAATCCTAGTAACTATAGGGAACAAGACAAGAAAATGGCACGCAAATAAATCACAGTGATTCATTGTCTTGTCCAAAGTGAACTATAAGGATTGAGCCTATTGTTGGGTTAATAGTGTCTTTTTCGTTTCACTGATTGAAGTTTCAAGTTTATTACAAGTGCAAAGCATAACATTTGTAAAAATGTCATACAAAACACAAATAAACATTAATTCTGCACCAACATCAGTTGACTTTGGGTTCGACTGACTCTGGTATGTTATTTAAGTCATTAGCATTCTGCTCTACTGGCTTGAACAAACAGATAACATTCAATCTGTACGAACACTGATAAAACCAGCCATTTCTACATGGTTGTTTGACCGACTCTATAACATTCTAGAGTCTGTTAGTTTAACACGTAACTCTGTGGATGTGGAAAGAACGTTCCCAAAACACCAATTAAAACATGGCTGATTTTAAAAACCGCTGATTACAGGCGAGCAAGAGGCCACAAAGAATCATTAGTGTTGTTTGTGAAAGCAAGAACAACTAATATTTGGAGTTAGTGATTTGAACAAATCACTAAGCTTAAAGGGTTACGTCACCCAAAATTGAAAATTCTGTCATTAATTACTCACTCTCATGTCAGTCCAAACCTTTCTTTCATCTTCGGAAAACAAATGAAGATATTTTAAATGAAATCTGAGAGATTTCTGTTCCTCCATTGACAGTGCACACAACTACCACAATGACGCTTCAAAAAGTTCATAAAGAGATCATAAAACTACTAATCCATATGAATTGAGCGGTTTAGTCTGAATTTTCTGAAGAGACTCGATCACTTTATATGATGAAGTGTTTTAATTTTTGGCTTTTATTTACATATAGACATCCGTCAACACACACATCAGATATGGAAGCTCAAGAACGTTTGCTTGACGTGCAAGAACCAATGAGGTTCATTCTTGTGTTACGCAGCATGTTTGAGCTTCTTCAAGAACCAGTGAGGTTCATTCTCGTGTTACGCAGCACTTTGAGCTTCAGCAAGAACCAGTGAGGTTCATTCTCGTGTTACGCAGCGCGTTTGAGCTTCTTCAAGAACCAATGAGGTTCATTCTCGTGTTACGCAGCGCGTTTGAGCTTCTTCAAGAACCAATGAGGTTCATTCTCGTGTTACGCAGCGCGTTTGAGCTTCAGCAAGAACCAGTGAGGTTCATTCTCGTGTTACGCAGCGCGTTTGAGCTTCTTCAAGAACCAGTGAGGTTCATTCTCGTGTTACGCAGCGCGTTTGAGCTTCCTCAAGAACCAATGAGGTTCATTTGTGTGTTACGCAGCAGTTTCAGCTTCTTCAAGAACCAGTGAGGTTCATTCTTGTGTTACGCAGCACGTTTGAGCTTCAGCAAGAACCAATGAGGATCATTCTCGTGTTACGCAGCACTTTGAGCTTCATCAAGAACCAATGAGGTTCATTCTGGTGTTACGCAGCACGTTTGAGCTTCAGCAAGAACCAATGAGGTTAATTCTGGTGTTACGCAGCACGTTTGAGCTTCCTCAAGAACCAATGAGGTTCATTCTGGTGTTACGCAGCACGTTTGAGCTTCAGTAAGAACCAATGAGGTTCATTCTGGTGTTACGCAGCACGCTTGAGCTTCCTCAAGAACCAATGAGGTTCATTCTGGTGTTACGCAGCACGTTTGAGCTTCAGCGAGAACCAATGAGGTTCATTCTCGTGTTACGCAGCACGTTTGAGCTTCAGCAAGAACCAATGAGGTTCATTCTGGTGTTACGCAGCACGTTTGAGCTTCAGCGAGAACCAATGAGGTTCATTCTCGTGTTACGCAGCACGTTTGAGCTTCATCAAGAACCAATGAGGTTCATTCTGGTGTTACGCAGCACGTTTGAGCTTCAGCGAGAACCAATGAGGTTCATTCTCGTGTTACGCAGCACGTTTGAGCTTCAGCAAGAACCAGTGAGGTTCATTCTGGTGTTACGCGGCACGTTTGAGCTTCATCAAGAACCAATGAGGTTCATTCTCGTGTGTTACGCGGCACGTTTGAGCTTCCTCGAGAACCAATGAGGTTCATTCTCGTGTTATGCAGCACGTTTGAGCTTCTTCAAGAACCAATGAGGTTCATTCTCGTGTTACGCAGCACGTTTGAGCTTCATCAAGAACCAATGAGGATCATTCTCGTGTTACGCAGCACTTTGAGCTTCATCAAGAACCAATGAGGATCATTCTCGTGTTACGCAGCACATTTGAGCTTCAGCGAGAACCAATGAGGTTCATTCTCGTGTTACGCAGCACGTTTGAGCTTCAGCAAGAACCAATGAGGTTCATTCTGGTGTTACGCGGCACGTTTGAGCTTCATCAAGAACCAATGAGGTTCATTCTCGTGTGTTACACAGCACGTTTGAGCTTCTTCGAGAACCAATGAGGTTCATTCTCGTGTTACGCGGCACGTTTGAGCTTCCTCGAGAACCAATGAGGTTCATTCTCGTGTTACGCAGCACGTTTGAGCTTCTTCAAGAACCAATGAGGTTTATTCTCGTGTTACGCAGCACGTTTGAGCTTCTTCAAGAACCAATGAGGTTCATTCTCGTGTTACGCAGCACGTTTGAGCTTCTTCAAGAACCAATGAGGTTCATTCTCGTGTTACGCAGCACGTTTGAGCTTCTTCAAGAACCAATGAGGTTCATTCTCGTGTTACGCAGCACGTTCGAGCTTCCTCAAGAACCAATGAGGTTCATTCTCATGTTACGCAGCACGTTCGAGCTTCCTCAAGAACCAATGAGGCTCATTCTCATGTGTTACGCAGCACGTTTGAGCTTCTTCAAGAACCAATGAGGTTTATTCTCGTGTTACGCAGCACGTTTGAGCTTCTTCAAGAACCAATGAGGCTCATTCTCGTGTTACGCAGCACGTTTGAGCTTCTTCAAGAACCAATGAGGTTCATTCTCGTGTTACGCAGCACGTTCGAGCTTCCTCAAGAACCAATGAGGTTCATTCTCATGTTACGCAGCACGTTCGAGCTTCCTCAAGAACCAATGAGGTTCATTCTCATGTTACGCAGCACGTTCGAGCTTCTTCAAGAACCAATGAGGCTCATTCTCATGTGTTACGCAGCACGTTTGAGCTTCTTCAAGAACCAATGAGGTTTATTCTCGTGTTACGCAGCACGTTTGAGCTTCTTCAAGAACCAATGAGGCTCATTCTCGTGTTACGCAGCACGTTTGAGCTTCTTCAAGAACCAATGAGGCTCATTCTCGTGTTACGCAGCACGTTTGAGCTTCTTCAAGAACCAATGAGGTTCATTCTCGTGTTACGCAGCACGTTTGAGCTTCTTCAAAAACCAATGAGGCTCATTCTCGTGTTACGCAGCACGTTTGAGCTTCTTCAAGAACCAACGAGGCTCATTCTCATGTGTTACGCAGCACGTTTGAGCTTCTTCAAGAACCAATGAGGTTCATTCTCGTGTTACGCAGCACGTTTGAGCTTCTTCAAGAACCAATGAGGTTCATTCTCGTGTTACGCAGCACGTTTGAGCTTCTTCCAAGAACCAACGAGGTTCATTCTCGTGTTACGCATCACATCTGAGCTTCCTCAAGAACCAATGAGGTTCATTCTCGTGTTACGCAGCACGTTTGAGCTTCATCAAGAACCAATGAGGCTCATTCTCGTGTTACGCAGCACGTTTGAGCTTCTTCAAGAACCAATGAGGTTCATTCTCGTGTTACGCAGCACGTTTGAGCTTCTTCAAGAACCAATGAGGTTCATTCTCGTGTTACGCAGCACGTTTGAGCTTCTTCCAAGAACCAACGAGGTTCATTCTCGTGTTACGCATCACATCTGAGCTTCCTCAAGAACCAATGAGGTTCATTCTCATGTTACGCAGCACGTTTGAGCTTCCTCAAGAACCAATGAGGTTCATTCTCATGTTACGCAGCACGTTTGAGCTTCTTCAAGAACCAACGAGATTCATTCTTGTGTTACGCAGCACGTTTGAGCTTCTTCAAGAACCAATGAGGTTCATTCTCATGTTACGCAGCACTTTTGAGCTTCTTCAAGAACCAATGAGGTTCATTCTCGTGTTACGCAGCACGTTTGAGCTTCTTCAAGAACCAATGAGGTTCATTATCGTGTTACGCAGCACGTTTGAGCTTCTTCAAGAACCAATGAGGTTCATTATCGTGTTACGCAGCACGTTTGAGCTTCTTAAAGAACCAATGAGGTTCATTATCGTGTGTTACGCAAAATGTTTGAGCTTTTGCATCAAGCAAATATGGTTGAACTTCAGTTTATGTTTGTTAAACAATGTTTATATGTGAAAAAAGTCTAAATTCAATTTGTTCATCACATAAAGCTACTCAGAACACCTTAGCAACTGCATAGTTGTGGTAAGTTTTGCATTAAAAAGCACCACTCACATTTTGCTCTACAAATATAAAAATGTAGATGTTTATGATCACAGTAAAAATGCAAAAACATTGTACAACATTCCAAACAATCAAAATGCCCATTATCACTTGGCCAGTTCATGTCTATTCTGAAAAGGAGACTCTGTGTCTCGGCGTGTTTTCCCACACATCTGAATGGCTTTTCCCCATCTGGTTTCCAAATACATGGTGTGAGACAGTGTAAACTATCACTACTTCCAGCTGACACATTAGATGAACACTCGACCCAGGACACATCAGCCTGTGAAAACTATGTTCATGTTACACAGTAATACCACCACTGTTAACAGAGACCGGAGCCGAACACATTAATCGACGAGTTCTTCTAAGAAAAACTTCTACAACTAAAATAGAAACATAACCCAATTTTAATTTTTTGAAGAAATTGTGAGTGGTGTTTGTCCATGCAGACTGTCTACATGATGCTAGGGTGTTTAGGGTTGTTTAAATTACATTTATATATTTTGGGGAGATTTTTTGGGCATTTTTGGACTTCATCTGCCAGGCAAAACATGCAGATTCAATCGTTTACACATTTTTTCTTAAAGGGGACCTATTATGCACTTCTTCAAAGTCTTGATTTTGTTTTTGGGCTCTACTAGAAATCAACTTCAACCATGACTGACAAAAAATGAAAAGACGAGAGGCTGGGAAACTACAACAACGAGTCCAACAATGCTCTTGATTTATTAATCTTACAGCCTAATTTGAGAAGTTTAGTCGTGACACACAGATTTGAGCCCTTAAAGATGCTTGGCAATGTTCTTATCAACAGGGTTCTGATTAATAACAGGGAATGTTTTGTCATTATTATCGCAAACTGAATGCTCTCTCCAAAATGTTTTCATATCCCAGTTTATTACGTTCTCGAAAGCTCGTGAGAAGCTCCAGTCGTAATTGAGCAGAGGAGTGGAGAAGGCGTTGATTTGTGAATAGTCCGCTGTCTGCTGAAGTGTGCTATCTTATTAAAGCTGCTGCAGAGCCCGAGTACATAATTACAGCTGCTTGAGCGGGAGAAAGTAGTCAAATCTGCATTACAGAAGGGAGACAAGAGCCTTCAAATTAGTACTTCCTTTACAGCTGACAGAATAATACAGGCTCTGGAGCAGATCTCCTATGAGAAAGAAAAAGTCTGTATAAAATCAAAGATGATATATTCAGACAAAATACATATATATATAAAACATAAAATTTGTATCTGATATTTTTGTCTTTCTGCACATACTTTTAAAAGGTCATAAACTCGACTAACTCAACTGCATCAATGATATGAATCATAAAAAAAATACAGGAAAATAGAGTTAATGGAAAAATGGTTGAGTAAACTAACAAAAGAACAACATCTGGACGATATACTCAATATTACAAGGATTTTATTCATTTTTACCTTTTTTTTGGATGGATGGATGGATTTTATAATTTTTTTTTAGGATGGATGGATTTTACCTTTTTTCGGATGGATGGATGGATTTTACTGTTTCCTTTTCAGATGGATGGATTTTACCTTTTTTTGGATGGATGGATGGATGGATTTTATAATTTTTTTTCAGATGGATGGATGGATGGATGGATGGATGGATGGATGGATGGATGGATGGATGGATGGATGGATGGATGGATGGATGGATGGATGGATGGATGGATGGATGGATGGATGGATGGATGGATGGATGGATGGATGGATGGATGGATTTTATAATTTTTTTTTTCGGATGGATGGATTTTACCTTTTTTCAGATGGATGGATGGATTTTACCATTTTGTTCGGATAGATGGATGGATTTTACCATTTTGTTCGGAAGGATGGAAGGATTTTACTGTTTTTTGGATGGATGGATGGATGGATGGATGGATGGATGGATGGATGTATGGATGGATTTTACCTTTTTTCGGCTGCATGGATGGCTGGATTTTACCATTTTGTTCGGATGAATGGATGGATTTTACCATTTTGTTCGGATGAATGGATGGATTTTACCGTTTTGTTTGGATGGATGGATGGATGGATGGATGGATGGATGGATTTTACCGTTTTGTTTGGATGGATGGATGGATGGATGGATGGATGTTACCGTTTTGTTCGGAAGGATGGATGGATGTTACCTTTTTTCGGATGGATGGATGGATTTTACTTTTTTCGGATGGATGGATTTTACCGTTTTGTTCGGAAGGATGGATGGATTTTACCGTTTTTTTTTATGGAAGGATGGATTTTACCTTTTTTTACGGAAGGATGGATTTTACCTTTTTTCGGATGGATGGATTTTATCGTTTTGTTCGGAAAGATGGATGGATGTTATCTTTTTTCGGATGGATGGATGGATGGATGGATTTTACCATTTTGTTCGGAAGGATGGATGGATTTCACCGTTTTTTACGGAAGGATGGATTTTACTTTTTTCGGATGGATGGATTTTACTGTTTTTTTTTTCGAAGGATGGATATATTATATATATATATATATATATATATATATATATATATATATATATAGCTGTATTAATGTAAAACTGTAACTGTATATATAAAATTTGTATTAAATTAAAATTAAATGCATTTATTTTATGAAAATAAAATGTTTTATATATATAAAACATTTTATTTTCATAAAATAAATGCATTTAATTTTAATTTAATACAATTTTTAATTTTACTTTTTTGTAATTTTACTTTACTTTTTGTATTAAAACATTTTGAACCTTCTTGACAATCAAAATGGTTTCTCTGATAAAAAAATAGAACAAGGCATTTCAGTGTAAGTGCATAAATATGAACTCATAAACTAAAATAACTGAATTAAGGTTAAAAAAAAAAAGATTTTTATAACAAATTATGATTTTTCATTATCATCAATTATCACAGCACATCTCTACAGAAGCATCCAATAAAAAACAAACATAAGGCTCATAACTGTCATTTTGATCAGTGATGAAGTCTAAATACAGATAATCAAACAGAAGTTCATCCGAATCTCCACACGTTTTGCACGGCTGGTGTTTTCAGTCGCTGAATCGAGACAATCACGACTTCCTTGTTATTATTGACAGATAAAGGCTGGATTTTCCACATAATAGGCAGTGGAAAATGGGGAGAGGATTACTTCCACCTTATTTAACCACAGACGGCACTGTCCGGTGTGATTCTGTACGCACTGCGTCTGATTAGCAAGAGCTGAACGCTGAACACGGCGAACCGTAACAAATTCCTGTTTGATTTGGTTCTTGCATTTGCTAAGCTTTCATATTCCAGCCATGTTCTTTAGGGGTTTGTAAGTAATTGTCCAACAAACAAATACCTCACCTATCCTGTTTTAACAAAAAACAAATTCACACAAAATATTTTTTAATTAACAAAGAAACACAAGAACCAAATGAGTCGCAGCAGTAGACAGATTTTAAAGGGGGTCATGACAGGATTTATTTATCATTTTAATACGTTCTTTGAGGTTCACGTCAACGTCAGTCATTATAATGGCTTCTAATTGCTTTTGATGCTGAACGCCAGTGGGCGGGGCCTATGGTGCGATGATGTATAACTATTCATCAATGTCGTGCTCTGGAGGCGGGCATACGCAAATGTACTTGCAGGATGTTTTAATGGTACAAAGATCCTCTTATGTGTCACAAGATCAGTGCAAATGTGATTTCTCACGTCATCATGAGCTCTTTAATCACTACTAAAACCTGCTTCTGAACGTCAGCTGTCTGGCCCGGTGTCATTTTCTTTTGTCAGCATTTAAGCCACTTCCTCAGGGCCCCAATTAAGAAGCAGCCTAATACAGGATTGGGATTGGTTTAAGATGATTAGCTGTGTTAACAGGGCAGCAGAGTAAATCCAAGGTTACGTAACCTAACTGGATCTTGGACACTGGTTGATGACAATGCCTATCAGACAGTCGGATCATAGCGAACGGTCCAGACAGACAGACACAATACAGACGCTTCTTCAAGTATTTATTTAGTGTGTTTTGCTCTTCACATCTGTGGAAACACTCAGTCAACTCTTTCTAGTCATTCTTCCTGGTTTCTGTAGAGCAGAGCTACTGACTCATAACTTTCAGAAAGCTAACAGACATTAAATCTACAAACATTCCCTTTTAAAAGCTACAACAGTGTTTGTGGGCGGGGCAAAGGAGATGCTGTTCGCCGGCAGCCAATGAAAAAATAGTTGGGCATTATGCAAATTTGTTACATAGTAAAAGGTTTGACTGGACGACTCGTTTCAGCAGTTCAGACAATAACTTTATCTGTCGTGCACTTTGATCTTTACTTTCACAAACAGATTTATTACACACTGCATGAAAGGGAATTTTCAAAAAAGCATAATAAGGGAGCTTTAAAGACCACGACTGCATGAAAATACCTTCAAAATCAATTATTTCCATGAAGTTCAGTTTGGTCAGTTTCAACCTAATCATTTTGTTCCATAATCTTTCATGAACGTCGGACTGAAATGATGCAGATGACTTTGTGCGCTCATGAATAATTCATGAAGATTCTGAAATTTGAAAGTGGAGAGAAAAAAAAAAACATAACATGAATAAAACACATCTGATCAATTATTCAGCGCCACAGCCGTCAGCATTTCACATTCACAAGAACGGTCATGTTCAACAACTTCAGCATCCGTCCTCGCAGAGCCTATGGCTACAGCGGGAAATGAGAACGGAATGAGCGTCCGCCTCCAATGGAAATACGGCATGCATTTTTCAAAGTTGTCATACGGGATGTCAAGAAAAATGGTCCATAAAATTTTGTTTTAAATGTTTGAGACAGTGTGCCTTGGGATATCAAAAGACGTACTACATTTCAGCTCAACGTGATCAAAGTGAATTTAGTCCATATGAATATTAACTTCTTAATGCCACAATTTATTATAGGATACACTTTTAAGTCATTGCAAACTGCTGAAAAAAGCAAACCTGTCACACAGATTTTATACTGATGTGCCAAGCTGTGACACTGCATACTGTAATACAGTATTGTAAAGGAAACTACTAAGATTTAATCAACATTTAGCAACAGCTGTTTCCATCCAAAGTTACGAATTTAACTTATGCAAAAAATTGGAATAATCGCATAAAACAGTTGCGAATAAAGCAGCATGTGTTCAAGAGAACACAAGAGAAATCGTCACATGCACATTTTTCCCTCAGAATTGCGAGATATAAAGTCGCAGTTGTGTTATAAAATCAGAATAAAATGATAAAGTCCGAATTGCGAGTTATAAAGTTGCAATTGGTTAAAGTCAGAATCGCGAGTTATAAAGTCAGAATTGCGAGTTATAAAGTTAGAATTGCGAGAAATAAAGTCAGAATTGCGAGTTATAAAGTCAGAATTGTGAGATATAAAGTTGCAATTGGTTAAAGTCAGAATCACGAGTTATAAAGTCAGAATTGCGAGTTATAAAGTCTGAATTGCGAGTTATAAAGTCAGAATTGTGAGATATAAAGTCAGAATTGCGAGTTATAAAGTCCGAATCGCGAGTTATAAAGTCAGAATCGCGAGTTATAAAGTTAGAATTGCGAGAAATAAAGTCAGAATTGCGAGTTATAAAGTCAGAATTGCGAGATGAGATATAAAGTTGCAATTGGTTAAAGTCAGAATCGCGAGTTATAAAGTCAGAATCGCGAGTTATAAAGTTGCAATTTGTTAAAGTCAGAATCGCGAGTTATAAAGTCAGAATCGCGAGTTATAAAGTTGCAATTTGTTAAAGTCAGAATCGCGAGTTATAAAGTCAGAATCGCGAGTTATAAAGTTGCAATTAGTTAAAGTCAGAATTGCGAGTTATAAAGTCAGAATCGCGAGTTATAAAGTTGCAATTTGTTAAAGTCAGAATCGCGAGTTATAAAGTCAGAATCGCGAGTTATAAAGTTGCAATTGGTTAAAGTTAGAATTGCAAGATATAAAGTCAGAATCGCGAGTTATAAAGTCAGAATTGCGAGTTATAAAGTCAGAATTGCAAGTTTAAAGTCAGAATAAAGTCAGAATCGCGAGTTATAAAGTCAGAATTGCGAGTTATAAAGTCAGAATTGCAATTATAAAGTTAAAGTCAGAATTGCGAGTTATAAAGTTAGAATTGCGAGAAATAAAGTCAGAATTGCGAGTTATAAAGTCAGAATTGTGAGATATAAAGTTGCAATTGGTTAAAGTCAGAATTGTGAGATATAAAGTCAGAATTGCGAGATATAAAGTCAGAATTGCGCGAGTTAAAGTCAGAATTGTGAAATATAAAGTCAGAATTGCGTGATATAAAGTCAGAATTGCGAGATATAAACTCAGAATTGCATGATAAAGTCAGAATGTGAGTTATAAAGTCAGAATCGCGAGTTATAAAGTCAGAATCGCGAGTTATAAAGTCAGAATCGCGAGTTATAAAGTCAGAATTGCGAGTTATAAAGTCAGAATTGTGAGATATAAAGTTGCAATTAGTTAAAGTCAGAATTGCGAGTTATAAAGTCAGAATTGTGAGATATAAAGTTGCAATTAGTTAAAGTCAGAATCGCGAGTTAAAGTCAGAATTGTGAGATATAAAGTTGCAATTAGTTAAAGTCAGAATCGCGAGTTATAAAGTCAGAATCGCGAGTTATAAAGTTAGAATTGCGAGAAATAAAGTTAGAATTGCGAGAAATAAAGTCAGAATTGCGAGTTATAAAGTCAGAATCACGAGTTATAAAGTCCGAATTGTGAGATATAAAGTCAGAATTGCAAGTTATAAAGTTGCAATTAGTTAAAGTCAGAATCGCGTGTTATAAAGTCAGAATTGCGAGATATAAAGTCAGAATCGCGAGATATAAAGTCAGAATCGCGAGTTAAAGTCAGAATTGCGAGATATAAAGTCAGAATTGCACGATAAAGTCAGAATCACGAGTTAAAGTCAGAATCGTGAGATATAAAGTCAGAATCGCGAGTTAAAGTCAGAATTGCGAGATATAAAGTCAGAATTGCGACGATAAAGTCAGAATTGCGAGATATAAAGTCAGAATTGCATGATAAAGTCAGAATTGCGAGTTATATAAAGTCAGAATTGTGAGATATAACGTCAGAATTGCATGATAAAGTCAGAATTGCGAGTTATAAAGTCCGAATCGCGAGTTATAAAGTCAGAATCGAATAAAGTCAGAATTGCGAGTTATAAAGTCCGAATTGCGAGATATAAAGTCAGAATCGCGAGTTATAAAGTCAGAATCGCGAGTTATAAAGTCAGAATTGCGAGACGAGATATAAAGTCAGAATTGCGAGATATAAAGTCAGAATAAAGTCAGAATTGCGAGATATAAAGTCAGTCAGATATTGCAATGAGATATAACGTCAGAATTGCATGATTAAAGTCAGAATTGCGAGTTATAAAGTCAGAATCGCGAGTTATAAAGTCAGAATTGCGAGTTATAAAGTCCGAATCGCGAGATATAAAGTCAGAATTGCGAGTTATAAAGTCAGAATAAAAGTCAGAATCGCGAGTTATAAAGTCAGAATTGCGAGACAAAGTCAGAATTGCGAGACAAAGTAAAGCGAGACAAAGTCAGAATTGCGAGACATAAAGTCAGAATTGTGAGATAAAGTCCAAATTGCGAACAAAGTCAGAATTGCGAGATATAAAGTCAGAATTGCGAGATATAAAGTCAGAATTGCGAGATAAAGTAATTGGTTAGTCAGAATTGCGAGATATAAAGTCAGAATTGCGAGATATAACGTTAGAATTGCAAGATATAAAGTCATAATTGTGAGATATAAAGTTGCAATTGGTTAAAGTCAGAATTGCGAGTTATAAAGTCAGAATTGCGAGTTATAAAGTTGCAATTGGTTAAAGTCAGAATTGCGAGATATAAAGTTAGAATTGGTTAAAGTCAGAATTGCGAGTTATAAAGTCAAAATTGCGAGATATAAAGTTAGAATTGCAAGATATAAAGTCAGAATTGCGAGTTAGTCAGAATTTCGAGTTATAAAGTCTGAATCGCGAGTTATAAAGTCAGAATTGCGAGATATAAAGTCAGAATTGCGAGTTATAAAGTCAGAATCGCGAGATATAAAGTCAGAATTGCGAGTTATAAAGTTGCAGAATTGCGAGATATAAAGTCAGAATTGCGAGTTATAAAGTTGCAATTGGTTAAAGTCAGAATTGCGAGATATAAAGTTAGAATTGGTTAAAGTCAGAATTGCGAGTTAAAGTCCGAATTGCGAGATATAAAGTCAGAATTGCGAGATATAAAGTCAAAATTGTGAGACATAAAGTCAGCTTGCATAATTTTTTTGAATATGCGCGATGTCTGAAAACCAAATATTTGGTTTTCCACAAATTCATAGATTGATTAATAATCAGTCAATTTAGCTTTTTGAGATGCTGATAATCATGGCAGCTTGGCTGATTGATTAAAAGTTTAGGTACATCAATTCTAAAATCAACAGATAATAAACAATTTTGATTAAATATTGCAAAAAATAAATGTTCATTTGATTTCGGAAATTGTGATCTCATGTGACATCAACAATCATGTATATATCAGCATTAGTCAACTACTATTTTGTTGAATACAAATATGAATGCAGGAACAATGTATGCTAATAGTATGTTATAAATGCACATATCACTAAGATCACAGCTGTGTTTCAGAAGGGTTATGATGTTGTTAACTATGTGAGAGTCTCTTCAGAACAGCCTGTCGGTGGGCGGTTGACACTGAGGTCACACGGCCAGAGACGAGGGGTCACCCGGGACACAGGCACTCTCGGGTGAAGAAGTGGGGTCTGGGTAACGGCTGTTTAAACAGAGAGAGGGCTGCTTTCCCCCCACTGGCACCAGGGACATTGTTCCCACTAATCCTTCAGAGCCGCCCGTCCCCGTCTCACCGGGCGCCGCAGCCACCAGGACAAAAATCACAGCAGGAGACCGGGGCCCGAGGCACCCACCACACAGACGGAGATCACTGTTTGTTCAACAGCGTTAAAGGCAAAGTAAAGAGTTTGACTTCTTAACACCTGCCTCTCGGGTTAAAGGAACAGTTGAGGAAGAAGATTGAATAACAATGTTTGTTGCAATCTTAATTCAGAATGATAAATGCATAGAAAAATACAGTAGTACAGTTCAAATGTTTGGAGTCGGTAAGATTTTTTTAATCAGAAATGTTTCCTGAGCATCAGATCATCATATCAGAATGATTTCTGAAGGATCATGTGACACTGAAGACTGGAGTAATGATGCTGAAAATTCAGCTTTGATCACAGGAATAAATTACACTTTACTATATATTCACATAGAAAACAGCTATTTTAAATTGCAAAAATATTTAACAATTTTTACTGTATTTTTGATCAAATAAATAAGCCTTGGTGAGCAGAAGAGACTTTTGAACAACAGTGTAGGCACTGAGGAATATATCCTGCTTGCGTGTGGTAGAGATATTCAGGGTTATGTCATGCACACTGAAAGCTTTTGCTTCCTACGGACTGTAATGCATTAAAGCCAGAGCAGCTTTTTCATGTGCACTTCAATTGGAAATGATATGTTATAATGATAAGCATCAGCTTAGGGTTAGAAAAAAAAAAAAAAAAAAAAAAAAAAAAATCATTGCATTAGAAAACGTTTTTCATCATCATTTGAAACAAGCTCAACATGAATGAAACAAAACTAGTATCTCATACAGATGAGCATTTCACAAATTTCAGTGTCTTTCCCACCAGAATGACAGCAAATGTGTTTTTTGGTAACACTTTATAATAACAAATCACACACCAAGTATTGATTATTTGTTGATCCTTAATGTATATACAAATAGTTAATGCATAATATATTCACTGCAAAAAGCTCTTAATGTCACTGAATTAGATCAAATATCAAAGTAATATTTATTTGAAAGAAAAGCACTCTCCAAACTGAGCATTTCACAAAAACACAGACTTCATACATCCACTACAGATTACTTTTCGACACCAGTTGCTTTAAAGTCATTGTAAACACATCAGAAAAGTGAAGTAAGTTCTGATAAAAGATTTAGCATCATTTGTTTGCACTTTCTTTAATATTTTGCTATCTAATGCATAGACAATAACACATGTATATGGGTCAAGCATCAGAACAGTAAGTGTAACGCAGCTTTGAATTGTTGTTGTTGTTTTTTTCAGTACATCAGAACGAGTCTTGTTTAATTTGTTTTGTTTTTTTTCTGAGCAAAAATTGAATATCATACTTTTTTTTTTTTTTACCATGATTTAAAGAAGACACACACTAAAATGTCATTCAGTGTAACAATCTTGTCAGGGATATTTACAACAAAAATATATTTCTGCCATATTAAAGACTAATTTCTTGTAATTTTTCATTTTTAAACTTTGCTAAATCCTAGGTTTCACCCATTTGTCAGCAACAATTTTTTATTATTTAAAATGCAATAAAATTTACTATGCTCACTTATTCTTTTATATATTTTAATATGTACAGGACAGGTCAGAGTATGCATGTTTCAGTTTTTATATAAATATAAGTGTTACACTTAATGACAATGGAACATTATTTCACCCACATTTTGACATTTTATTCTCCCAAAACTTATTTGAAACCTTAAAAGTGGACGTTTTACTTGCATTTAATGTGCTTTCTGTGTATATAAAATCACTTTTGTAAATTTCTATTGATGCGGACATCTAAATGTCTTTGACCCATATATATATATATATATATATATATATATATATATATATATATATATATATATATATATATATATATATATATATATATATTTATTATTCAGACATTTTTTATATAATTTTACTAGTAGGTTCAGGTTTGGAACCAAAAATTATTCTGACCATGTTTTGCTTAAGTGTTATCTGACATAATTAATTTTTATTTGATCATATTTTATTACCATTTTTTTTTTTACTATATTGAATAAACTGCATTAATGAATGAAATGTAGTTAACATTAACTAAACTCTTCTAAAGCATTTATTAATATTAGTTCATGTTAATCTCAACATTTATTGATACATTATAAAATTCAAAGTTGTGTAATCTGGTAATTTTAGTTAATGTACCCGAGTATTTTTATTTTTTTAAGTACTATAACAAATGTATTGCTCATTGTTGATGTTAGTTAATGGGATCTTACTGTAAATCTATTGTTTCATCACTACAAATCTAAAAAGAGCAGAAAAGTTTTGCTTTAAAAAAAAAAATGCAAACATAAATGACACTTGCTTTGATATTTTGTCATCTAATGCCAATGACATGAACACATCATAGTGAGAGTAAATCCATCAGTTCTTACCTGTCATATTCGGCGTTGTCCTTGTCGCAGCGAGCATCTTTATGTTTCTGCCAGTCTTTGCCGTGTTTGCAGGTGGTGAGGAGAACCACATCTTCAGCATTATGGATGTGATAAAGCGCATTCCTGGTGTCCGATCCAATCCCAGTCAGATAGCGCTTGCCTTTAAAAACCAGCATATATTTCCTAAATGGAGGGATGATGTTGTATTTCAAAAACCCCCTCTCTCCTCCGGTCCGAGGATGATCTTTGGAGAACAAGGGGATGGAGATGTCAAATCGGGGTCTGAAGTTCTCGGTGCTGATGCTGGCTTTGGCCAACATGGCTTGACCGATATCAAACCCCAGATCCTCTGTGTAATCTGGCCATGTGCCCGAGTACAGGTTAAAGATCAGGTGGTTGCGGCCGTTATTCCACAGGTTCAGGTTCTGGATCTTGGTTTTGAGGTTGTGGACGTACTGAGGCGACAGCTGGTCTCGGTCCAGGGTGTCGAGGTTCAGAACGAAGACGCAAGCCTGTCCCGGGTCCGAAGTGTAGAACCTGGAGCCCTCGATGGAGGACAAGATGTTTTGGTAGCTTTCTGAGATCTTCTCACCTTTCTGCTGAGGGTAGACGTAGACTTTGAAGCCGTTCTTCTTGCACAAGGAGAAGTCGAAGCACGAGTCCATTCTGCACTTGTAAGCTCCGGAGTTGTCATCTCTTTTGTGTCTCGGAGAAGTGCGGACATTGTAGTCCTCGGTTTGGGTCTGATCCCAGGGAATAAAAGCTCGTAGAGGGTCGGAGAAGGGGGGCCAGTGTGGATGGGGGTCATCGCCTCGGTTCGGACTCCTTCTGGACGCTGGTCCCTGCAGGTAAAAGAGGAGAATGAGACACACACCCGCAGAGGACAGAATTAAATAGCGTTTTTTGGCCTGCATGTGTCCTTAGATCCAGATGGAGCGGCTCGCTGATGAATCTGAAGGTCTCAACTCCTGCTGGACAGCATCTTCCACAGACCTGCAGGGATTTGATGCTCTCGACTTCCACCTTATGATTCCAATCCCAAATCCAGAGCATGTGGGCGACTTAAACTAAACCCCTTTCTGTGGATCTAGCTCTCTCTCCTCTCCGGTGCCTGGATCACATTAGACAGCATCTAAACTACTGCCTGAGGACCATCGGAGCTGCTCTGGAGCAATGGGAAGCATCAGAAAGTACTTTCGGAGAAGTGCTCTTGAAATCCAGAAATCTGAGGAATTTCCCACGTGATGTGTGTGGGTCAGAAGGACCCTGTCAAAAACTTCCCGAGCAGATAAATCCCCACAAATCCATGTATTCTCACATGATAAATCATCCTTTTCAGTCGCGCAGATGTTGCTTTGAAAAGGGTCGCGAGAACATCACAGACACGCGCTTCTGTTCACTGGTACATTCAGAACGCTTTCACGACGCCGATGATACAATGTTACATTCCAGCGCTTTAATCTGAAGCGTCCAGTTGCGATTGTTACATTGTAGCATTCCAATCCCCTCACGACGGCTGCTGACGTCACGCGCCTCCATACGTCGTGATTGGTTCGCGTCATTTCCGGGCGGACGGACGCTTCTGTAACCCCTTCACGACCACACTCGACGTATTTTAAAGCAACAGCAACACATATATATCGCAGCAAAGATATCGTCAAACCATTTCACAAAAAGAAGCGTGTCAGAGTTTGAGATGATACAACTGTCCAAAATGAATTCAATTTAGACACTTTCTGCTCATCAAATGTTAGTGTACACTTAAAATATGGCTTGATCTTATTAAATTAAGACTTATTCATAACATAAAACAAATAAATACATTCTGAAATGTCAAAAATTCAGGTAAAAAAATCCACTGAAAAGCATAAGAAAATGCCACAAAGTTCTCTATTATATCACAAACTTGATTAAAACATGATTTAACAACAAAATGTAGCCAAAAACATTTATATTTGGCACAGTTTGATATGAAAATAGCTGACAACTTTATATAACATTAATTATGACAACATTCATTTTTGGGTGCAGTGTTCCTTTAAAGGCACTCTTTTATTGCATGGGTGAATTATGAGTTATTATAGTTCTTTTAAAAGCTGTATTCAGTCCCTTGCAATATAATAAATCACAGAGTGTATTTGGCAAACAAGGATGACAGTCAGTTTCAACAGCACAATGATGTCATTTTAAATAAGTTAGAGCACTCTATATTATTTACTTATTTGTGAGAAACGATGCTTTATAAATGAATGCAAAGGTTTCTGTGAGTTATTTGTCCAGCTGTGAGGGTCTGAGAGGAGAGGACAGGAGCAAAGGAGGTATTTGAAACCACATTCCTCGGAAGTTGTGGAGCCGTGTCCGTATTCGGGAGCTGCTACGGGCCAGTGATCAAAGCGGAGGTCTTGCCTCCTCTCCTTTCTGTCTAGCATTCCTTCCATCCCCTCATTCTTTCCTTTGGAGCTAATATTGCAAGTCACATTTTTATTCGCATGCCGTCTTTTCAGATGCATGTGAATGTGTTTGATGGCCACAGGTGGAATCCTTGTTTTCTTTAATTTTGTGTGCTGATTTTTTTATTGTGGTAAAATGTGTTTAAAGGGTTAGTTCACCCCCCCAAAAAATAAAATTCTGCCAATAATTAGGCCTCCCTCATATCTAGAAGCTTGTTTCTGCCACTGAATAAAAAATAAAAAAGGTAATTGCAACTTTTTATCTCACAATTCCGACTTTATAACTCACAATTCTGACTTTATATCTCGCAATTCCGATTTTATCACTCGCAATTCCAACTTTATATCTCACAATTCCAACTTTATAACTCGCAATTCCGAATTTATAACTTGCAATTCCGACTTTATATCTCGCAATTCCGATTTTATAACTCACAATTCCGACTTTATAACTTGCAATTCCAACTTTATATCTCGCAATTCTGACTTTATTACTCGCAAAATTCCAACTTTATTACTTGCAATTCCGATTTTATAACTCGCAATTCCGTCTTTATATCTCACAATTCCAACTTTATATCTCGCAATTCCGACTTTATAACTCACAATCACAACTTTATATCTCGCAATTTCGACTTTATAACTCGCAATTCCAACTTTATAACTTGCAATTCCGACTTTATATCTCGCAATTCCGATTTTATAACTCGCAATTCCGACTTTATAACTTGCAATTCCAACTTTATATCTTGCAATTCTGACTTTATTACTCGCAATTCCAACTTTATTACTTGCAATTCCGATTTTATAACTTGCAATTCCGACTTTGTATCTCGCAATTCTGAATATATAACTCGCAATTCCGACTTTATTACTCGCAATTCCAACTTTATTACTTGCAATTCCAACTTTAGAACTCGCAATTCTGACTTTATAATTTGCAATTCCAACTTTACATCTCGCAATTCCAACTTTATATCTTGCAATTCCGACTTTATATCTCGTAATTCTGACTTTATTACTCGCAATTCCAACTTTATATCTCACAATTCCAACTTTATATCTCGCAATTCCGACTTTATATCTCGTAATTCTGACTTTATTACTCGCAATCTTTATAACTCGCAATCTTTATAACTCGCAATTCTGACTTTATAACTTGCAATTCCGACTTTATAACTCGCAATTCTGACTTTATATCTCGCAATTCCAACTTTATATCTCGCAATTCCAACTTTATATCTCGCAATTTCAACTTTATATCTTGCAAGTCTGACTTTATAACTTGCAATTTCAACTTTATAACTCGCAATTCTGACTTTATATCTCGCAATTCCAACTTTATATCTCGCAATTCCAACTTTATATCTCGCAATTCCGACTTTATATCTCGTAATTCTGACTTTATTACTCGCAATCTTTATAACTCGCAATCTTTATAACTCGCAATTCTGACTTTATAACTTGCAATTCCGACTTTATATCTCGCAATTCCAATTTTATAACTCGCAATTCCGACTTTATTACTCGCAATTCCAACTTTATTACTTGCAATTCCGACTTTATATCTCGCAATTCTGACTTTATATCTCGTAATTCTGAGTTCATTACTCGCAATTCCAACTTTTTTACTTGCAATTCCGACTTTATAACTTGCAATTCCAACTTTATAACTCACAATTCCGATTTTATATCTCGCAATTCCAACTTTATAACTCACAATTCCAACTTTATATCATGCAATTTCGACTTTATAACTTGCAATTCCGACTTTATAACTTGCAATTCCGACTTTATATCTCGCAATTCCAATTTTATAACTCGCAATTCCGACTTTATTACTCGCAATTCCAACTTTATTACTTGCAATTCCGACTTTATATCTCACAATTCTGACTTTATATCTCGTAATTCTGACTTCATTACTCGCAATTCCAACTTTATTACTTGCAATTCCGACTTTATATCATGCAATTTCGACTTTATAACTTGCAATTCCGACTTTATAACTTGCAATTCCGACTTTATAACTCACAATTCCAACTTTATATCATGCAATTTCGACTTTATAACTTGCAATTCCGACTTTATAACTTGCAATTCCGACTTTATATCTCGCAATTCCAATTTTATAACTTGCAATTCCGACTTTATTACTCGCAATTCCAACTTTATTACTTGCAATTCCGACTTTATATCTCGCAATTCTGACTTTATATCTCGTAATTCCGACTTTATTACTCGCAATTCCAACTTTATTACTTGCAATTCCGACTTTATATCTCGCAATTCTGACTTTATATCTCGTAATTCTGACTTCATTACTCGCAATTCCAACTTTTTTTACTTGCAATTCCGACTTTATAACTTGCAATTCCAACTTTATAACTCACAATTCCGATTTTATATCTCGCAATTCCAACTTTATAACTCACAATTCCAACTTTATATCATGCAATTTCGACTTTATAACTTGCAATTCCGACTTTATAACTTGCAATTCCGACTTTATATCTCGCAATTCCGACTTTATTACTCGCAATTCCAACTTTATTACTTGCAATTCCGACTTTATATCTCGCAATTCTGACTTTATATCTCGTAATTCCGACTTTATTACTCACAATTCCAACTTTATTACTTGCAATTCCGACTTTATATCTCGCAATTCTGACTTTATATCTCGTAATTCTGACTTCATTACTCGCAATTCCAACTTTTTTTACTTGCAATTCCGACTTTATAACTTGCAATTCCAACTTTATAACTCACAATTCCGATTTTATATCTCGCAATTCCAACTTTATAACTCACAATTCCAACTTTATATCATGCAATTTCGACTTTATAACTTGCAATTCCGACTTTATAACTTGCAATTCCGACTTTATATCTCGCAATTCCAATTTTATAACTCGCAATTCCGACTTTATTACTTGCAATTCCGACTTTATATCTCGCAATTCTGACTTTATATCTCGTAATTCTGACTTCATTACTCGCAATTCCAACTTTTTTTACTTGCAATTCCGACTTTATAACTTGCAATTCCAACTTTATAACTCACAATTCCGATTTTATATCTCGCAATTCCAACTTTATAACTCACAATTCCAACTTTATATCATGCAATTTCGACTTTATAACTTGCAATTCCGACTTTATAACTTGCAATTCCGACTTTATATCTCGCAATTCCAATTTTATAACTCGCAATTCCGATTTTATAACTTGCAATTCCGACTTTGTATCTCGCAATTCTGAATATATAACTCGCAATTCCGACTTTATTACTCGCACTGATCTTAAAAAATCCTAACGATTACGATAGGGATTCAGTGCTTGAACCCATAATTATCAAATGGAACCATGAGTGGAACGGTCCATAATGAGACAATTCTAGAAAAGTTAGAAATAAATTAGAAATAATTAGAAATAAGACTTTATTCAGATAGTCAAAACTGTCTTCATGTAGCTAATTTTAGCTCCACATTTTAAATTGTCTGATTATGTGATGATGACAAACCTAGAAGCATCTAAATGATATCTCTGCTATCTATACAAACACAAACACAAGAAAATCTTGCTCAAGTTGAAACGCTTTCACACAGTTTCCCCTCCGGGAATATTAAGCAGTTCATTGAGTTAATTTCCATTTGCTAACGGAGAACAGTCAATTGGCATAGAGTTTATGGTAAATTGAGTATTAGTGTGAACCATAAAAGGTTCATGTCAGCTTTGCTTTAATTTATACTTTCCTGGATCAATTATCAAGCTGAAACATGCAGCGCTCTGATCTCCAGCAGATATATGGAGAAACTGCAGGAGCAATGAAACAAACGGCTCATCGGTTGACAAGTTGCTTAAGGTCTGATAATATTGCTGGAGGAGCACAGCTGACAACTACTTCATCAAATATTCTTTGACTTGCAGTGAAAGAGACTGTTATTAATAATACAACAAATGAGCCAGAACAAAATAAATGTCAGATTCATGGGATGGTTGCTATGATTCAATATGAGTAAACATTACATCATGTACTTCACCTGATTGTTCAGACAAGGAGTGAAACTAGGCTACTGGAATATATAATAAAAGTTGATGCAACCTACATCTTTTATTCTCCCATGAATTTTACAAGTTTTTTATGCTTAATTTTTTCATCTATTAGGGGTGTAACAGTACATTTTTTTGTCCTGAACCATCAAAGGTACGGACGTCACAGTTTGGTGCATACCGAACACAGTCGATCCACACTCCAATCCAGAAGGGGGCGCATGTGGTAATGCAACATTGTTTGCTAACCTCCACAACAGTAAAAAGCACAGAAGAAGAAGAACAGATTATCTATGCATAGATATGTTTACATGTAATCTCTCAACCGTGTGTTTCAACCGCAGAAAGAGCTTGAGGATAATCTCTCACATAGCATAACATTTACCTCAGGCAAGTCATTTAGTGTCCACAGCATGTTAGTTCACTAGAGAAATGAACTCTAGAGGGGAATATATGTACTATATTACTTTATATATTCATTATATTTACTTTACCTGTTAGTAAGGTCTTAATTATTTAATATATGCTTAAATAAATGTCTCATGAAAACAAGTTATGACAGTAACAGTAAGCATATTTGTTTTATTTGAACTTGATTGAACTTTCACTGAGCTCACTGCATGCAATTCATTCTAGGATTGCATTTAATGCTTTAAAATGCTGTTTACATAGTCAGCTCACTCAGTTTGGTGACAGGACAACAAGGAAATACATCAACACTGAAGAAAATGGGCTTGTGAAAGCGTGAAACAGTTACTGATATTTATGGAGTGATGAAGAGTTTGCATTGATGTTCCAACTGCTTGACAAAGGCAAATCTGATGTGAAAATTTGCCAAAACACTTCGCTTGAGTTGACGTTCATATTCAGCGGTTGTTGAACTAGGGATGTTTACATTTCGTTTTCAACCCAATGCTCAACCCATTGCGAAAGTGCATTACATGCTGCCATGAGCACATCAAAACACTGAAACGAGATACAATTAACAAGCAACCACCTGCAACGATATATACTGCGCTGTATGAACAGTCTGGCCTAGATATGAATGACTACATAAGCATATGGACAGATGTAAAGACAACGTGCCTTTGTGTTATAATCCTCGGAGATCTGGGATGGTGTAGATCTTTCCGTAGATAAAATCTGTGGCAGATTCATTTGCGAAGCCATCCGTCAGTACGGAGGTTTAATTGAGGCAGAAATAATCTGACTGTCAAAGGTATGTTAATACCATACTATATGACAGTGTTGGGAGAATAGCATCATATCAACAGCGCTGGATTCCTAAAGGCTTCGTCTAATCTCTCCGTACTGAGGTCGCAGAATGAACAGGCTGATACACGTACGACTCCATCTGATAGGATCTGAATTTAGTGTCTGTTAGACGTGGTAAAAACTGTCAGCTCTCTGAAGAATGGGAGGAACTCTTTTCAATAGTTGCCTATAAACATTAACTCTATAAAGGCATTTATAAGGCCTTTACATGATCTGAAAAACCCGTCTCACACAATCTACTATCCATCGCCTGATTGATATTTTAGACTTTTTAGTAAGTTTTAGTAAGTCTTTTTGTATAATTGTACAAACAGCTTGTGCTTCACTTGTCTTTTTGCTATGAAGTCTTGATTATTATAAAGTAAATGTAAGAATAACTTTTGTATATTGTTAGTTATAGATTACGCCTGAAAGTTCAATGAACAGTAAATAAAGGTTCAATAAAAGCAGTATTTTTACCGTTTATGAAGAAAATGTAGTATTGCTCATGTAAAATTTTGGGGGCCTGAAAACGCAAACTTTTGAACTTTTGAAAACAATACCGTTATCATTTCCATGTAAACTACACAAATGCGCACACATATTACATGTTCAATCTACAGGCGTGTAGTGCTTTTTTACAAAGTGACATCGCCATCTACTGGCCTGGCAGTAGAATACAGCATTTTTACTCATTTTCGAGGATCCGTGTCAATCCCGGCAGTAGTTTTTTAACGCCAAAAGAGGGCTTGCACAGGCGCAAGCTGTTAGTAAATCTGGCCCATAGTTGGGATCCATCTGTTGAACGATAAAACACTGACAGCCAATCAGAATCCATTCTAATTTAAAATGGCAGGCGACATTGCAGAGAAGTTAATCTCCGAGGTCCAGAAAAAGCCATCACTTTTTGACAAGTCAAACCCCCTTTTTTAAGGATACTTTAAAGAAAATGGATATAGAAAACAATCGGTCATACCCTCGGAATAAATGGTGAGAAGTATTAACGATGTTAAGCAAACAGTGTAAAATAAAATTACCTCAGGTATGCAACACTAGTTTCCACAACATTGTCTAACTTCCTTTGAAATTGCAGTGAAGAAGACTAGGTGTTGTTTTTATTCCACTATATTGAGTTTGTTAGCTAAATTCACAGATAGATTAGATCGATTACATGCTGAGGTGGTTAAAGCCGTGTAAATGCAACAAGAACGACAAAAACATGTTGTACACACTTTGAAACCTCAGCGCTCTAGCTTAGAATAAACAGACCGTTATCGTTTCTTGATGTGGACGCAAATATAGTTATCGTTATAGTTATCTTTATAGTTATCGTTCTTGGTGTGAACGGGTCTTAAGAAGGCAATCCAGAATGCAGGAATCAACATAACAGCTTCACTAAAGCAAAGACAACACAAAACAGTGAGGAGAGCTAAAGCGAGGGCTTAAATACACAGGTGAAAACAAACTGAACAAGAAACAGGTGCACAAAACAATGAGTAACCATAGCAACAAACAAGTAATGTACATCCGAGTGAATGAGATAGTGAAGGAAGGGCATAAAAAATGGACTTAAACACAGCCTATGAAACAGAAAAGAAGTGGGAATATTGGGAAAAAGGGAGCAGGAACAGATCATAGGAAAACAATGAAATACAAAGTAAAAGACCATAAAACAGAACATGATCATGAAGACACATGATTAGAGGCATAATTCCTGACTATAAGCAGAATGAGTATCACAGTAAAGTTTAATGTTCAGGGTTTATTCAAATCACTTAACTTAGCATACAAACAACAGACCTTTTGTGCAATGTCAATAAAAAGGTGTTGAATTCAATATAAATAATATTTTTTTGAAATGTTCCATCCCTAAAAATGGAAAAGAACTGTTTTCAGGCCTGTGGTCTGACGGCAGGCCATGGAGACCATTTATATGCAAATACATCTGCCAGTTTCAATGTGTTCACATAATAAAAGACCGACGTTTGATCAAGGCGGATTTCAGATCAGAGTGTTGAGGTCTTTTCATCTGACACTCACCTATAAATGCTCAGAACCTCCTTTCTGCATTTTGGTCGGGTTTCTTACGCTATGAGCTTCATTTTGAGCTTGCTGAGATTCACACATTTATCTGCATCTGCGAGGCGTGCGGCTGCATCTTTACACATGGAAATACATCATGTTGATGTATGATGTTTACAAGGTTTAATGAGCTCTCTTTAATCTCTCAGTGTTTCTCATGGAGCAAATGGACTTTTGCTTAAGTTTCCTTCATCTTATATTTCTCCTCGTCAGAGGTCTCATCAAATTCTCCTGTGACCAAATGATCTGAGCTGCAATCTACATTTATCACATGGCTCTCTGAAATACGGTCAGATATTTCCTAATATCCTAATATTCATTCCTGGCAACACAGTACGGGCAAAGAAAACAAATTATAATCCACAACTCCACAAGCACTCCTTTAAAATGTCTTGCAATGGGCCGTTTGTGGAGAAATGTGATTCTAAGCAAAAACCTTGCATGTTTAATGTCAGTTTTGATAATGTGACGTTTCAGGTTATAAATCATGTCAGTTTTATTTTACAAAATTCAAACATTAAATGCTTTGATGATATTTAATGTGGCGTATCAGATCACTGAATCATGGCAGCAAGAAGCTATGGAAGCACATTTACACCACAAAAAAAAAAAAAAATCATGCTCTGATAAGTCATAATTATGTCATACTAACTGAGGTGAAAATTCAAAATTGTGAGAATAAAAAGTCAAAATATGACTTTAAAAGTCAATTATGAGATAAAAAGTCGAAATTCCAAGATTAAAAATCAAAATTATGATTTAAAAAGTCAAAAAGTAGAAATTATGACATACTAAGTCATAAATAAGAGATGAAAAGTTGAAATTGTGACTTTAAAAGTCAGTTATGAGATAAGTCAAAATGGTGAAATTATGGCAAAAATTTAAAACCATGACTTAAAAGTTGTAATTATGAGATAAAAAGTGAAAATGATGGGATTAAAAAGTCAAAATATTGACTGAAAAAGTCAAAATTATGACATACAAATCATAATTATGAGATGAAAAGTTGAAATTATAACTTTAAAAGTCAATTATGGAATACAAAGTCAAAATTCTGAGATTAAAAAAATCGAAATCATGGTTTAAAAGTCATAATCATAGGATAAAAAGTCAAAATATTGACTTAAAAAGTCAAAATTATGACATACTAAGTCATAATTTTAAGATGAAAAGTCAAAAATTTTGACTTTAAAAGTATGAGATAAATTGAAATTCTGAGATTAAAAAGAGATTCAAAATTATGACATAAAAAGTTTAAATTATGACTTAATAGTCATAATTATGAGATAAAAAGTCAAAATGATGGGATTAAAATGTCTAAACCTCTTTGATAAAAAAGAAGATTGTTAAATATATGAACTAAATAATGAATGCATTATATTTTTACTTAATTTAATTTATTTTTAATAAATCTCATAAATACATTTTTTATATATTATTTGTTTGTTTTTGTTTTTATTACAGCCACCATTTAAATAATTAGGTTAAACACACACACACACACACACACACACACACACACACACACACACACACACACACAATAATAATAATAAAAAAGATCATTAAAAAGTAAGAGGCCTTCATTTATTATTCATAAAAGTCAAAATGTGTTTCTGGGCCACAATGATTCAGAATCATGGATCAGTTCACAAACAGATTCAGGCCGTTTGAAAAATGTTCAACAGAGATTTTACATTTAAGTGCTGGAAAGGCAGGCCGCATGTCACGGTGATATCTTCCACCTTTTTAAATATGAGATTGTGAACCCTAGGTGGCTTGCGCATTTTTCAATTGAACCTGAGCATGTGTGGAATATCAATTGGATAAAAGGAATCAATTCACTGGGAGGTTTAATTTGCACATTTTGATTAGTCCCATTTCTCAGAGCTGCTCCCGATGAATACAAACTGTGTCTGATATGCTATGCAATGCCATCACCTTTTCTCATTACCATGCCAAACAGACATTAGAGGAGGGCAAGTGGATCGTACACGCAGACCTGAGGGTTTTGTTAATGCTGAGACACACCAAAGGCCCTTTTGGGCAGGCCACTTCACACTGCGGCCATCTTGGTCCGACTCAGCTGTGTCCCAAAAACACTCATTTCTTAAAGCATGTTTCTAAGCTCACATACACTGTCTCAATGCATACAAATTTACGTTTATGACTATGCCATGTCACATTTACAGTATTTCAATAAAGCATTGCATTTCTAATGTGACAGTGCCTTCCATGGTGAAATCTAAAAATGTTTCCATCATGCCTCAGCGAGAGCTAAATTCATTTAGTCTCTGTATCAAAGGCGCAATAGATCAATGGCAGAGAATAGCTTCGGGTCTGTGCGGCAAACGCCCCTTAATCACCTCTCGCAGTTTAAATCAACTTGCCACTATGAAAGAGTCTCAGGCCTTTAATGACTAGCCTTTGGTAACTGAGTCAACTCCTTCTTAATAGAAACCAATCAAAGCCTGCGGCAAAATACAGGCAAGGAGTGAAATCAATTATTCTTGACTGCACATCGATCAGGTGAAATATAGTTTGAGGGTCATGTTTATATGTTGATGATGAGAATAGACTAATGATACTCCGCCAGACGCATTAAAAAGCATGATATTTCAATTTGATCCATCCAACAACAGTGTAAAATCTTAAATTATTTAATAATGGTGATCAGTATAAGGAGCTAAGTGAACATTTTTCTTTCTTGGGTTAGGGTTATTATGAACAGTCAAATTCCTAAATTCCTTAATTCTCTACCTTCCTTTTTAATATTGAACATATATAACCAATGTTATTAGGTAAATCAGACATGATATCATGTATTTCAGTTGATGCTTTAATATTTTAACATAATGAATTGAAAAAAGAATAAGACATTTCTTTCAAAATCAACAAAAACCTTCACCTGATGGTGTTAAATAATGATGGAGTTGACAAATACTGAAGGAGCTGACATACTGACGGAGTTGACAAATACTGACGGAGTTGACACATAATGATGGAGTTGACACAATGAGGGAGTTGACAAATACTGACGGAGTTTACAAATACTGAAGGAGTTGACACAATGAGGGAGTTGACAAATACTGAAGGAGTTGACAAATACTGAAGGAGCTGACATACTGACGGAGTTGACAAATACTGAAGGAGCTGACATACTGACGGAGTTGACAAATACTGACGGAGTTGACACATAATGATGGAGTTGACACATAATGATGGAGTTGACACAATGAGGGAGTTGACAAATACTGACGGAGTTGACAAATACTGAAGGAGTTGACACAATGAGGGAGTTGACAAATACTGACGGAGTTGACAAATACTGAAGGAGTTGACACAATGAGGGAGTTGACAAATACTGACGGAGTTGACAAATACTGAAGGAGTTGACACAATGAGGGAGTTGACAAATACTGAAGGAGTTGACAAATACTGATGGAGTTGACAAAAACTGATGGAGTTGACAAATACTGACGGAGTTGACAAATACTGACGGAGTTGACACAATGAGGGAGTTGACAAATACTGACGGAATTGACAAATACTGAAGGAGTTGACACAATGAGGGAGTTGACAAATACTGACGGAGTTGACAAATACTGACGGAGTTGACAAATACTGATGGAGTTGACAAAAACTGACGGAGTTGACAAATACTGACGGAGTTGACAAATACTGAAGGAGTTGACACAATGAGGGAGTTGACAAATACTGAAGGAGTTGACATACTGACGGAGTTGACAAATACTGACGGAGTTGACACATAATGATGGAGTTGACAAATACTGACAGAGTTGACAAATACTGACGGAGTTGACAAATACTGATGGAGTTGACAAATACTGAAGGAGCTGACATACTGACGGAGTTGACACATAATGATGGAGTTGACACATAATGATGGAGTTGACACAATGAGGGAGTTGACAAATACTGACGGAGTTGACAAATACTGAAGGAGTTGACACAATGAGGGAGTTGACAAATACTGACGGAGTTGACAAATACTGACGGAGTTGACAAATACTGAAGGAGTTGACAAATACTGATGGAGTTGACAAAAACTGATGGAGTTGACACAATGAGGGAGTTGACAAATACTGACGGAATTGACAAATACTGATGGAGTTGACAAAAACTGATGGAGTTGACACAATGAGGGAGTTGACAAATACTGACGGAATTGACAAATACTGAAGGAGTTGACACAATGAGGGAGTTGACAAATACTGACGGAGTTGACAAATACTGACGGAGTTGACAAATACTAACGGAGTTGACAAATACTGAAGGAGTTGACACAATGAGGGAGTTGACAAATACTGAAGGAGTTGACATACTGACGGAGTTGACAAAAACTGACGGAGTTGACAAATACTGACGGAGTTGACAAATACTGAAGGAGTTGACACAATGAGGGAGTTGACAAATACTGAAGGAGTTGACAAATACTGATGGAGTTGACAAAAACTGATGGAGTTGACACAATGAGGGAGTTGACAAATACTGAAGGAGTTGACAAATACTGATGGAATTGACAAATACTGATGGAGTTGACAAAAACTGACGGAGTTGACAAATACTAACGGAGTTGACAAATACTGAAGGAGTTGACACAATGAGGGAGTTGACAAATACTGAAGGAGTTGACATACTGACGGAGTTGACAAATACTGACGGAGTTGACACATAATGATGGAGTTGACAAATACTGAAGTTGACACAATGAGGAGTTGACAAATACTGAAGGAGTTGACAAATACTGATGGAATTGACAAATACTGATGGAGTTGACAAAAACTGACGGAGTTGACAAATACTAACGGAGTTGACAAATACTGAAGGAGTTGACACAATGAGGGAGTTGACAAATACTGAAGGAGTTGACATACTGACGGAGTTGACAAATACTGACGGAGTTGACACATACTGATGGAGTTGACAAATACTGAAGGAGTTGACACAATGAGGGAGTTGACAAATACTGAAGGAGTTGACAAATACTGATGGAATTGACAAATACTGATGGAGTTGACAAAAACTGACGGAGTTGACAAATACTAACGGAGTTGACAAATACTGAAGGAGTTGACACAATGAGGGAGTTGACAAATACTGAAGGAGTTGACATACTGACGGAGTTGACAAATACTGACGGAGTTGACACATAATGATGGAGTTGACAAATACTGATGGAGTTGACAAATACTGACGGAGTTGACAAATACTGATGGAGTTGACAAATACTGACGGACTTGACAAATACTGACTGAGTTGACAAATAGTGACGGAGTTGACAAATACTGACGGAGTTGACAAATACTGACGGAGTTGACACATAATGATGGAGTTGACACAATGAGGGAGTTGACAAATACTGACGGAGTTGACAAATACTGAAGGAGTTGACACAATGAGGGAGTTGACAAATACTGACAGAGTTGACAAATACTGACGGAGTTGACACATAATGATGGAGTTGACACAATGAGGGAGTTGACAAATACTGACGGAGTTGACAAATACTGAAGGAGTTGACACAATGAGGGAGTTGACAAATACTGACAGAGTTGACAAATACTGACGGAGTTGACAAATACTGACGGAGTTGACACATAATGATGGAGTTGACAATGATGGAGTTGACAAATACTGACGGAGTTGACACATAATGATGGAGTTGACACAATGAGGGAGTTGACAAATACTGACGGAGTTGACAAATACTGAAGGAGTTGACACAATGAGGGAGTTGACAAATACTGACGGAGTTGACACATAATGATGGAGTTGACAAATACTGATGGAGTTGACACATAATGATGGAGTTGACAAATACTGACGGAGTTGACACATAATGATGGAGTTGACAAATACTGATGGAGTTGACACATAATGATGGAGTTGACAATGAGGGAGTTGACAAATACTGAAGGAGTTGACAAATACTGATGGAGTTGACAAATACTGACGGAGTTGACAAATACTGAAGGAGTTGACACAATGAGGGAGTTGACAAATACTGAAGGAGTTGACAAATACTGACGGAGTTAACAAATACTGATGGAGTTGACAAAAACTGACGGAGTTGACAAATACTGACGGAGTTGACAAATACTGATGGAGTTGACAAATACTGACGGAGTTGACAAATAGTGATGGAGTTGACATAATGACGGAGTTGACAAATACTGACAGAGTTGACAAATACTGAAGGAGTTGACACAATGAGGGAGTTGACAAATACTGACAGAGTTGACAAATACTGAAGGAGTTGACACAATGAGGGAGTTGACAAATACTGACGGAGTTGACAAATACTGAAGGAGTTGACACAATGAGGGAGTTGACAAATACTGACGGAGTTGACAAATACTGACGGAGTTGACACATAATAATGGAGTTGACAAATACTGATGGAGTTGACACAATGAGGGAGTTGACAAATACTGACGGAGTTGACAAATACTGAAGGAGTTGACACAATGAGGGAGTTGACACATAATGATGGAGTTGACAAATACTGATGGAGTTGACACATAATGATGGAGTTGACAAATACTGATGGAGTTGACACATAATGATGGAGTCGACAATGAGGGAGTTGACAAAAACTGACGGAGTTGACAAATACTGAAGGAGTTGACAAATACTGATGGAGTTGACAAAAACTGACGGAGTTGACAAATACTGACGGAGTTGACAAATACTGATGGAGTTGACAAATACTGACGGAGTTGACAAATAGTGATGGAGTTGACACATAATGACGGAGTTGACAATGAGGGAGTTGACAAAAACTGACGGAGTTGACAAATACTGAAGGAGTTGACAAATACTGATGGAGTTGACAAAAACTGACGGAGTTGACAAATACTGACGGAGTTGACAAATACTGACGGAGTTGACAAATAGTGATGGAGTTGACACATAATGATGGAGTTGACAATGAGGGAGTTGACAAAAACTGACGGAGTTGACAAATACTGACGGAGTTGACAAATACTGATGGAGTTGACAAATACTGATGGAGTTGACAAATACTGACGGAGTTGACAAATAGTGATGGAGTTGACACATAATGACGGAGTTGACAAATACTGACGGAGTTGACAAATACTGATGGAGTTGACAAATACTGACGGAGTTGACAAATAGTGATGGAGTTGACACATAATGACGGAGTTGACAAATACTGACGGAGTTGACAAATACGGATGGAGTTGACACATAATCTATTAAGGTGTGCTGACCCAAAAATCTTTTACAAACCTGGGCCAAGTTTAAACCAGTAACCAGCATCACAGCTGGCAAAGGGGCATGTCTGACTTTGACATGTATATATTGCCATTATTATGTAATCAAAATGAACATTATTATTGTTGGTCTTCAATGATAATGTCAAGTTACTTTAATGTATTTGCACCAAAAAAATGATACGGATTTATGCTGATATCGTCCAAAACCACACTTTGCCAGGGGTGTTTCCAAACTTTTGGAGGGCAGTGTATATGTCCTACTGTGAGATCCACAATGAGCAGGATGACCATGACGTTGAGGTCATTTTTTTTTTTTTAATGAAAAATATAATTCAAGACTCAGTTTTTGTATTGTTTGATATATTACAGATATCTGATGTATATTTTTGAATTTGTTGCATTAAACACTTTTAAACACTTTGTTTAGCAATTTTTCAGGCTAAAATACATGTATTTGCAAGTATAGAGCAGGTATTTAAAATAATACTAACAAAATTATTTAAAGGGTTAGTTCACCCAAAAATGAAAATAATGTCATTAATTACTCACGCTCATGCTGTTCCACACCCATAAATCCTTCGTTAATCTTCGGAACTCAAATTAAGATATTATTGTTGAAATCCAATGGCTCAGTGAGGCCTGCATAGCCAGCAATGACATTTCCTCTCTCAAGATCCATTAATGTACTAAAAACATATTTAAATCAGTTCATGTGAGTACAGTGGTTCAATATTAATATTATAAAGCCACGAGAATATTTTTGCTGCACCAAAAAAACAAAATAATGACTTATATAGTGATGGCCGATTTCAAAACACTGCTTCAGGAAGCTTCGGAGCGTTATGAATCTTTTGTGTCGAATCATGATTTGGATGGCGTGTCTGCTGAAATCACATGACTTTGGTGCTCCGAACCACTGATTCGACACAAAAGATTCATAACGCTCCGAAGCTTCCTGAAGCAGTGTTTTGAAATCGCCCATCACTATATAAGTCGTTATTTTGTTTTTTTGGCACACCAAAAATATTCTTGTGGCTTTATAATATTAATATTGAACCACTGTACTCACATGACCTGATTTAAATATGTTTTTAGTACATTAATGGATCTTGAGAGAGGAAATGTCATTGCTCAGGCCTCACGGAGCCATCGTATTTCATCAAAAATATCTTATTTTGTGTTTTGAAGATTAACGAAGGTCTTACAGGTGAGTAATAAATAACAGAATTTTCATTTTTGGGTGAACTAACCCTTTCAAACGAATGTCCTGAGTATCTTTAGATGTAACTTTTTAAGTATTTTTATTTTGATTAATTTATTTATATTTAACATTTGTGTGTAGGACATGTTTTGTCCTTTATCTCATCCTCTGTTCATTCACATTTACGTATTTTGCAGACGCTCCAAAGCATTCAACTACAGTGCCATCACATATATTCATCACACAAAGAGACTGTATAAGATCCGTCGATTCATTCGACTTCCTGCAGCTCATTGTCGTTTAGTAACACAACACCGCCCCCTGCCAACCGCACAGCGCGCTGTCATTGGGCTCCACGACAGCCTCTTCCTGCCAATCACCAGCCAAACCCCTCCCACCGGCATCCTCCCCGCAGCCCCTTCCTGTCAATCACCAGCCAAGCGCCTCCCACCTCCAAATTTTGACTGTAAACATCCCGCCGAGAGCGCGCGCCATCTTTGTCGGATTCAATGAGAGGAAACGGTTGCTAACTTCTCTCCGCAGGAGGGAGAGAACAGCCTAGCCGCGATCAACACGGATAAGATATTTTGAATGGTAACGTTATGTTCTTAAAAACGTGTATTATCGCGGATTAACGTGCATGTGGAGTCTAATATACGAGCGGGAGAATTTAATTTGACGCTTGCGCGCTGTTGCTAATCAACAGTTGGCTAATGCTAATGGCTAACGATAGCTTGAGAATAACTTGGCTTTGCAAGCTTTATTAAATTATAAATACAGTCGCTTTGTAACGTTTAATCGTTATATGTGAGCAAGAAAAATAAGATGTAAGTTATCATTTGGAATTTAAAATCGATTTATGTATGGGTTATTTTAAAGCTAAGTAGCTCAGCTTGCTAATCAACAACTTAGCCGAACGCTTGTGTGGAAATTTGCGCAACTTTTGCATCGTAAATAAACGCATTTTTCTGTGTTTTTCGTGTGTTAGAGCTTTGTTGAATGCTTGAATGCGATTATGCGGCGTTTTGGAGCAGTGGAGTTGTGTTTTGGCTCGCTTTCTTCATGTTTTAATGTTGGTGTAAAGGCGGGCAATGCTTTAAATGCTATTTAATCAATAACTCAGACTAAGTGTGCAATATTTACAGCAAATATAAAGCTGTTTTATGTTATCTTGCCTAAAATTGGCTGGTTGTAGATTAATCTGCATAAGAAATCATTCTGGTTACCTTTTAGATGTTCACTTGCATGACTTTATTATAGTCTGATTTTGAATGAATATTCTTGTCTCCTTCCAGGTGTAGCAGAAAGCTCTCAGAGCTTTGACCAGACACCAGGGCAATGTTTTACGCCCACTTCGTCCTCAGTAAACGTGGGCCGCTGGCCAAGATCTGGCTGGCGGCCCATTGGGACAAAAAACTGACCAAAGCGCATGTCTTTGAATGCAACCTGGAAAGCAGCGTGGAAAGCATCATTTCACCAAAGGTGCGTCTTTAGCCCTGCGTGTTGTTTGCTTTTGAATGGTGTGTGTTCGTGCATATGGTAATTCTGTTTTTGTTACTCTGCTAAATAGGTGAAAATGGCTCTGCGTACATCTGGCCATCTTCTCCTGGGCGTGGTGAGGATCTACCACAGAAAAGCCAAATATCTTCTGGCTGATTGTAATGAAGCCTTCATCAAGATCAAAATGGCTTTCCGCCCAGGTATTGAATCTGGAATAATTCGTTTCGAAGCCACCTTGGTTTGCCTGTCTGTATTTACCATAATGCACTGTGTGTTTGCAGGTGTCGTGGATCTGCCAGAAGACAACCGTGAGGCGGCGTACAACGCCATCACTTTACCAGAGGAGTTCCATGATTTTGACCAGCCTCTTCCTGATCTGGAGTAAGAGACACTTGTTATCTTTTTATGCACATTCATATTCAGTCTGCATTAAAGGCATAGTTCACCCAAAAATGAAAATTTGTCCCATAATTTACTCAACCCTCAATCCATCCTAGGTGTATATGACTTTCTTCTTTCAGGCTGAAACAGTTATTGTTAGTAGGGATGCACCAATGTTTTTTTTTTTTTGCCCAATTTACAACCATCGGCTTTAGCAGGAAAAAGGCCGATATAACAAACCGATGGTTTATAAATGAACTGCATGAAGGCGCTGAGCTGCATAATGACTGTTGTGTAATCCAAGCGCTGCTGTCTGCGCTTTAATGCTAATCAAATAACAAAAGATCGCACACTATTCTTGACTAAATAACTTTTCGGACCCCATCCGAATGATGACCAAACCTTTACTGATGTTTTATAACGTTTATTGCGTCCGTTTTCACTCCAAAAAAATCACCACAAAAGCTAAACAATACAGAGCACAAGAAGTGCGCATTAATCTCTCTCTCCATTGCATTATCATCAACATACAAGCGAATTACTCAAAACACTTATTACAACTAACAGTTAACATATACATACGGATATTATGCCTTTTCGGGGGATGCTTAATGAATGGACAAACTTTAAATCTGCAGAATAACTCTGAAGAACTGCGTGCTCTCATTACCTGTATTAACGCTCCGTAGACTAGAACACCCGTCAAAATAAGAGTCCTGCCTTAGTAAAGCAGATCTCATTAAACTTGCAAAAAAGATTAAAATGTATACAAAGATAAATTAGAAGATTAATAACAATAAAGTCTGTTACAATAAAGGATTAATATGTATGTATTTATACAGTGAAGAATATGCAGTGTTATTTTACATTTGTTTACTTTATTTCTGTACCTGAAAACTTTTAAATCTACCTATAAATCACGGTTTCATATGTATCTTTGTTCTGTTGTCTTTATGTAGGCCTGCTGAATATTAAATAGATCCAATCGATGTTCATTAAAAATTATTTGATGCAGCAATAAACCTGCTAGTATATTTTAATGTAGGTTTTTTGAACTTTGCTTATTTAAAACATGATCAAAATACTATCTATTTTGATGACAAAATATCAAATAAGAGGAAGTGACAAATATCGGTATAAATAATTGTTTGTTAATATCTGTATCGGCCCCCAAAAATCATATCGGTGCATCCTTAATTGTTAGTTATATTTAGTGCTGTCAAAAATCGCATGCGAGAATTTTTTTTGTTTAACGCAGTGTCCGTTTTTTTTCCATCATAATTTGGCTAGCGTTACATTATATGATTACACTCTTATTCACGCAAATGCTTTTAAACCATTCAAGCGCCACAAGACAATCTGTCTGTGAATGTCGTGTCATGTGACACACAGAAAGATGCGCCCCAGTATCGAGTTCTCTTTCCCACTTAAACAAACAATAACGCACAAAATTATGCCAAAATGCCCGTTTTGTTGAGTATCCTCATACGAGCGGTCTCAAATGAGTTAAATAACGTCTTAAATGAACTTAAAGAGTTGTGAGAAAATGAGACGCGCATCAGATCCACATCATGTTCGGCAGCGGCAGCTCTTAAAGTGACAGCAGCCTAATAAACCGGTTGCTGTGATGATGTCTGTCAGTAATGTTCATCGAAGCACAAAGGAAATCTGTAGCTTTAATAAGGATGCATCTATATTAAATGTGTCATTTATGCAGTGAAGACTGTTTGAAAACTGTATTCAATGTCTGTATATTTCCTACGTTAGACAGGTAAATATGTCATTATAATGGGTTTATGTGAAGGTTGTTTCACTTAAATTAAGTAATTTTTGTAAGCCTAATAAATGTTGAAATTGGTAGCTTTTAGTTATACTGTAATGTTTAATGTAGATTATTAATTATAATGATGTAATTAATATAATTAATGCAGACATCAGTATCAGTGATACTGACCTTCATTCATAAAAAGATGCCATCAAACAAATATTTAAAATATAATGTCTCTAAGTTGTTTCTACATTAATTTGGAGAGTTACTGTGAAATTATTACAATATAAAAATATTAAAAACTTGATGTTTTCAGTCACGAGTAATTACAGAAAAAATGTGCGCTTAATTAATTTTTAAAAAATCTAGTTATATTAAATAATATCCTGGCTCTTCCGAGCTTTTTAATGGGATTGACCCCCTGGAGCCGTATGGATTACTTTTATGATGGATGGATGCACTTTTTAGAGCTTCAAACACTCCGGCACTATTCACTCCCATTATAGACCTGGGAAGAACCAGACTATTATTTAATAACTCCATATTGTGTTCGGCTGAAAGAAGAAAGTCATATACACCTATGATGGCTTGAGGGAGAGTAATAATGATGGGATAATTTTCATTTTTGTGTGAACTGTCCCTTTAAGACAAACACCATGGGCCATTTTCAATGTGATAATTTTGCTTGATATAAAACTACACAACTCTTCTGGATTTTTAGTTAAGCTTCAGTGATAAATTACTCCTCCTGGATGTGACTTTATGCAAATTTTATGCAATTTTTTCCCTCAGTGATATAGATGTAGCGCAGCAGTTCACCCTGAACCAGAGTCGTGTTGAGGAGATCACCATGAGGGAGGAAGTAGGAAACATCAGCCTCATGACCGACAATGACTTTGGTAAAAACTCATATGCTGTTGTTCACATTTGAGTCACATTTGAGTCTATGTACTCTATAACTTAATGCTCGTAACGTCATACCAGGTGACTTTGGCATGGATGATCGTGAGATGATGAGGGAGGAGAATGCTTTTGAGGTGGACATCATCCATGGATCCTCTACCACCACCCTGCTTCTGGAACCTGAGCCTGGTCCCGCTCACCTCCCGGACAAACCCACTAACCTCGACTACGACGACTTTGGGGACACCAACCTGGAGAACAGCGATGGAGGAATTCTGAGTGAGCTCTAGTTGATTTGACCTGTGTGATGGTCATGTGATGATACCGTGATGCTGAACTCAGTGTTTGTGCTCGATTTCAGTGGATAAGATTCTGAGCAATGAAGATGGTGGTGGTATATTTGATGATCCTCCAGCTATCACCGACAGCGTGATGATGCCTCAAGACCACGGCGACGATGAAGACGACTTTGATAATTTTTCTCGTGAGTAAATCCTAGAAAAATTGCCTTGATTAACCTTATTTTGCAACTCAGAAGATGTTTTCTGTGAATCTGTGTGAATTTCTGATTCATCATTTGCTATAGTAAATAACAAAATGCGGTAAATAATGCAGTATTAAGCAGCATAACGGACAGTTTTTGTACGGATAAAATAACTGGAAACGGATGAGACACATTCAAGTCACAAATTACCACGTTGCCATTACTTTAAAAATGTGAATGAAATAATGAGAACCTATTTGAATTTCCTTGCCACTTAAAGGCATAGTTCACTCAAAAATGAAAATTATCCCATGATTTACTCACCCTCAAGCCATCCTAGGTGTATATGACTATCTTCTTTCAGACAAACACAATCGGAGTAATATTAAATAATATCCTGGCTCTTCCAAGATTTATAATTGGAGTGACTGGGTGGTGTGAGTTTGAAGCCCAGAAAAGTGCATCCATCCATCATGAAAGTAATCCATACGACTCCAGGGTGTTAATAAAGTGAAGTAAAGCGAAGTGATTTACGCAAATATATCCATATTTATATCTTTATAAACTGAAGATAACTAGCTTCCGTCAAACGACCCATCCCTTTAATCAGATTTTCCCAGAAATGTATAAATTTATAATTTTTGTTTTACCCAGGGCATAAAAATGGTCTACTACATGTGACAAATAACAATTTGTGATTTTCAACTAATTTTTATTTATTGAAAGGCATTTTAATTACAAAGGCTACCATAACATTTAATTACATACTAATATTATGCATTATTATGCATTGTAAATTATGCACAACTACAACGTTTAAATGGTAAAATTCTTTTTGTTTTGTCATATAGCGTGTTTCTCAGTGAATGGGACACAAACTTTACTCATACTAGTAAAATCTATATATTGAATAATGTCTGTTCTTCCTGTGGAGGAGCATCCCAGCCATAGACTACAATAATTTACTATGAATTATATGGCCCTATGAAATACGCTTTTTTTTTGGTTTTTTTTCCCCAAATGCATTTTTTTCCATTTTAATTTTTCTGGATTCCATTTTTTTTTTTTTTTTTTTTTTTTTTTTGGACTTTTTGGACTTTTTGGACTTTTTTAATGGTTAAATTAAATTTTAGTAATCAAAAAGCATGTCTATTTGAAATAATGAATCTTGTCCAATTTACCAACAATTTAATAAATGTTTAACAAATTTTCCCCTCAAATTTTATTTTCTGGATTCCATTTTAATGGTTAAATTACATTTTAAAAATCAAAAAGCATGTCTAATTAATTGACTTCTTAAAAACAACATTTATAAATTAAAAATAAATTTGGAATGTTTTGTTTTGTCATAAATTCTGTTGTGTATTTTAATATTTCTGGAATCAAATGAACTGCTTTTAATTCATTCTTCAAAAATTTGACAAATTCCGTGACATTCCGCATTATATACTAAATTCCGTTTTTATTACTGGATTCCGTTTTCTGCATCGTGGAAATCATAGGGCCCTAGAATTAAATGGAAATCAAATTACAAACAATTTGTGTAACCAAAATACCAATAATGCCCAGAAGGGAAAAAAAACTTAGCTTGCGACTTTTTTTAAATAATTTTATAATTATAAACAAGCCCAAAATGAAATGTCTATACTATTGCGGGCTGATGCTTCAGATGAGAGGGAGAAAATATGCATTCCTTTAACTGTCTCTAAAACATTATATGAAGGCTGTAAAGTAGACATTATCATAATTAACTCTAGTTACTTAGCAATGTAAAATAAAATGTAAAACTTGATCTTTTCTATGATGTGATATTTCTTTCAAATGTCAAGTCAAAATCTGTAGGAATTGCATTTTTAAACAATGTATGAGCACAAAGCCATTGACCCTCATGACACTTCTGCATTATTTCAGCTCCCGGCGGTCCTGACAGTCCAGAATCTGGCCCAGTGGAGCCTCTTCCCAACACCACAGACCAGACAGAGCAGACCACTCTGGTGCCCAATGAAGACGAAGCTTTCGCTCTCGAGCCCATCGACATTACTGGTACAAGAAGAACGATAAATTCACATTTAAATCTCCGCCTCATGGCTTGTTTACACAATCAGTATTAATTGTGAATGTTGTGCCTGAATGTCCTCAGTGAAAGAAACCAAGGCTAAGAGAAAGAGGAAGCTCATCGTCGACAGCCTGAAGGAGTTGGACAGCAAGACTATCCGTGCCCAGCTGAGCGATTACTCCGATATCGTCACCACACTGGATTTGGCTCCTCCCACTAAGAAGCTGATGATGTGGAAGGAGACTGGAGGCGTGGAGAAGCTGTTCTCATTGCCTGCTCAGCCCCTCTGGAATGGACGTCTGCTGAAGGTGATGGCTTGATCTTGTGTCGCTTTAGCATCAGTATGCTAAAGCCCAGGGCTGAAATCATAGGAAATGTGTCTGTTGTAGATGTTTACTCGCTGCTTGACTCCACTGGTGCCTGATGAGCTGAGGAAAAGGAGGAAGGGCGGAGAGGCTGACAGCCTGGAGGACTTCCTGAAGGAGCTGGAGAACCCAGAAGTGCCCAGAGAGGAGGCGCTGGGTCACAGGAGTGATGTGATTGGTAAGCATGGCTACAAAAACACAATTACTGTAAAAAAGAATTGGAAATTAAAATATATAGCTTCCTTTTAAATTTCATGATGGGGTGATCTCACACCAGCACGATCATATTTAGGAGGCATTGGCATCTGAAAGGATAAGTGTAATAGTCATTTAAAAGCATTGAGTTTGTGCCCTACAGATCAGACCATCATGGAGGAGCCCAGTATGCTGCAGGCGTCCTCTGTGGAGGGCAGCAGAACCGCTCTTGACGAGTCCATGATGCCGCCTCCGTCTCGCCAGCGTGGAATGAAGCGCAAATCGCTTGAGAAAGATGCAGTGTTGCCTGTAAGTCAACCAGATAATCATGTCTGCTAGTAAAGGTTTTGAAAGTGAGCGTAACCGTGCACAATTGTCATTCCAGCAAATGGGAGTGTTGGATCAGACGCTTCAGCCCGTGGATCAGTCGGTCCTTTCCCATCAGCTCGACATGCCCCAGGTGGATCTTCCTCCTGAGGACATCAGCAACCTCTCTAGACTGGTGCCAGAGTTCGACCTGTTAGATGACAAGAACAAGGAGAAGGACAAGGACGACAGTGACGAAGAGGTGAGGCATTCGGTATTTATTTGACGGTGATTAGAGCTGTATGATTCTGGGTAAATTCAGAATTAGGATTTTTTTTGTTTAAAATAGAAATCACGATTCTGAATAGACAACTAAACTAAATAACATCTAAATATGATTTTTTTAAAATTTTGAGTGAATGATTCAATGACTTGCGCGTAAAGACTTCACTTGAATCAGCATTTTTGAACAAATCTCTCTGATTCAATGACTCTCTCATAAAAGGCTTGTTCAAGATGCATCAGCGCTGCGCAGACCGATCATCATAAGACATCAAAGTACCGTGAGAGTGATTGGAGAACATATGACTCTTTATGCTTTTGAATCGCTCTCGCGGTACTTTGATGTCATATGATGATCGGTCTGCGCAGCGCTGATGCATCTTGAACAAGCCTATTGAAACAAGTGAAGTCTTTATGAGTGAGTCATTGAATCGTTCATTCAAGAGATTTGTTCAAAAACGCTGATTCATTCAGTATTGAAACAAGTGAAGTCTTTATGAGTGAGTCATTGAATCGTTCATTCAAGAGATTTGTTCAAAAACGCTGATTCATTCAGTATTGAAACAAGTGAAGTCTTTTTGAAGTGAGTCATTGAATCATTCACTCAAGAGATTTGTTTAAAAACGCTGATTCATCCAGTAATGAAACAAGTGAAGTCTTTATGAAGTGAGTCATTGAATCATTCACTCAAGAGATTTGTTTAAAAACACTGATTCATCCAGTAATGAAACAAGTGAAGTCTTTATGAGTGAGTCATTGAATTGTTCATTCAAGAGATTTGTTCAAAAACGCTGATTCATTCAGTATTGAAACAAGTGAAGTCTTTTTGAAGTGAGTCATTGAATCATTCACTCAAGAGATTTGTTTAAAAACGCTGATTCATCTAGTAATGAAACGTGTGAAGTCTTTATGAGTGAGTCATTGAATCATTCACTCAAGAGATTTGTTTAAAAACGCTGATTCATCTAGTAATGAAACAAGTGAAGTCTTTATGAGTGAGTCATTGAATTGTTCATTCAAGAGATTTGTTCAAAAACGCTGATTCATTCAGTATTGAAACAAGTGAAGTCTTTTTGAAGTGAGTCATTGAATCATTCACTCGAGATTTGTTTAAAAACGCTGATTCATCTAGTAATGAAACGTGTGAAGTCTTTATGAGTGAGTCATTGAATCATTCACTCAAGAGATTTGTTTAAAAACGCTGATTCATCCAGTAATGAAACAAGTGAAGTCTTTACGAGTGAGTCATTGAATCATTCATTCAAGAGATTTGTTCAAAAACGCTGATTCATTCAGGAATGAAACAAGTGAAGTCTTTATGAGTGAGTCATTGAATCATTCATTCAAGAGATTTGTTCAGAAACACTGATTCATCCAGTAATGAAACAAGTGAAGTCTTTATGAGTGAGTCATTGAATCATTCATTCAAGAGATTTGTTCCAAAACGCTGATTCATTCAGGAATGAAACAAGTGATGTCTTTACGAGTGAGTCATTGAATCATTCATTCAAGAGATTTGTTCAGAAACACTGATTCATCCAGTAATGAAACAAGTGAAGTCTTTATGAGTGAGTCATTGAATCATTCATTCAAGAGATTTGTTCAAAAACGCTGATTCATTCAGGAATGAAACAAGTGAAGTCTTTATGAGTGAGTCATTGAATCATTCACTCAAGAGATTCGTTTAAAAACGCTGATTCATCCAGTAATGAAACAAGTGAAGTCTTTATGTCTTTACGAGTGAGTCATTGAGTGAGTGATCGGCATCTTTTACCGATGCAGCACCAATGTTCATTTTACTGATAATTGTTCAATTTGTTTTAAACAACAGGGTGAAGAGGGACAAGGAGGAGACCAGGATCAAGAGGAGAGAAGGTGGAACAAGAGAACTCAGCAGATGCTTCATGGCCTTCAGGTTTGTATTTGGACCATATATGTCCACACATGACCCGAGAAAGACGTTCAAAACATAATTTTCCTCTGTGCTTTGACAGCGTGTGGTGGCTAAAACCGGAGCCCAGTCCATCAGCCTGCTCGAGCTGTGCAGAAACAACAACAAGAAACAGGCTGCGGCCAAGTTTTACAGCTTCCTGGTGCTGAAGAAACAGCAGGCCATCGAGCTGACGCAGACAGAGCCGTACAGCGACATCGTCGCCACGCCTGGACCGCGGTTCCACATTGTATAGAAGCATACCCTCTATTTTTTTTTTTTTTTTTTTTTTTTTTTAGTAGTTGTATTTAACAGTTTTGTTTTGCTACTGTTGCTTTTGTATCTGTTTGTGTCCTTTGGGGCCAATTTAAAGGTTTCGAGTCAAACCCAATAGATCATGAAGACATTGTACCCTCATAGTAAGGTGTTATATGCTAGTGCATGTTGGACCTCCATATTGTCAAACCATTGGGATCTTTCAGTTTCACTACTTGTTGTTTTCCCATCGTTCTGTTTTAATTTTCCTCCATAAGCTTTATCTCAGTAAGTTTTACATTTGTAGTAGAGTTAGTTAAGTGTACATTTTAACTTTTTAATAATGTCACAATTGAGAGACAAAGGTTTATTTTTGGAAACCCAAGTGGATTTAATGACACAACAGTTCAATGTTTTGTATCTCTCTTTTAATGGCAATTATGATTATTAAAGGTTTCTTAAACTCCTACATACATTTGGAATTTTTATGCACTTGTGATTAAATTTTGATATGGATTGAAAAACATTCTCCTAAGTTCCTCTCATTTTACCTTGTTATTTAATTAATGGATGTGTGGTGCCATAAGATAGATATATATATATATATATATATATATATATATATATATAGACCATAATTATATATTATATTTTTAGTATATCTTAAATTGATTATTAAATTATATCTTTAATTGATGCTCAATTATTATCAAAGTTGGAAACAGTTGTGCTGCTGAATATTTTTTTGAAAACTGATACTTTTTTCAGGATTCATTGATGAATAAAGGGTTAAAAAGAACAGCATTTATTCAAAATGGAAATATTTTCCAACAAAAATCACTTCTTTTGTTTTATTTTCTATCACTTTTTATCAATTTTACACATCCTTGCTGAAAAAAGTATCAGTTTCTTCCAAAAAAAAGAAAGACCCCAAACTTTTGAACGGTAGTGTATATTGTTACAAAAGATTTAATTTAAATAAATGCTGCTCTTTTTTTTTTTTTCTTTTTTTTTGTACTTTTTATTCATCAAAGAATCCTGAAAAAAAGTATCACGTAACAAAAAATATTAAGCAGCACAACATTTGTAATAAATCATCATATCAGAATGATTTCTGAAGGGTCATGTGACACTGAAGACTGGAGTACTGATGCTGAAAATTCAGCTTTGATCACAGGAATAAAATATATTTTAAAGTATATTATAATAGAAAACCATTATTTTAAAATCGTAATGTTTCACAATATTACTGTTTTTTTTTTCTGTATTTTTGATCAAATAAATACAGCTTTGATGAGCAGAAGAGACTTCTTTCCAGAACATTAAAGATAGTAATGCTTCCAAACTTCACAACTGAATTTGTGAATTTGCTAAAATAATGTCAGTGATTTTGCCATTTTAGCATTTTTAAAGGAACAGTAACCTTTTAATTTTGAAAAACAGTATGCAAATTCTGTATGAATTTAGAGTACCAGGACAACCTACAGACATTCTGCATACAGCAGATCATACTGTGTGGAATAATACTATATCCCATAATGCAATGTTCTACTAAAATAATTATTCGACCGGACTTTTCTTACACATGCAAAAAAAACAAAAAACAAAAAACACTCAAAACATTTTTAATTTTAATGATGATAACTGGTTTGACAACAATGTAACATACTACCATTTCAAACGTGTATTGTTGCGTAGTGTAGTGTGCATTGTTTCACATACTAATAAAAACAGTATGCCTAGTACTTGTTAACATTGTGAACACAGCCATTGCGCTGTGTGTGTTCAGTCAACTTCTTGCTTAAAATAATCACAATGCAGTATTTTTGCTTTTGATTTCAGGACGAAATGATGAGAATTGTACATTTAAGACGATAAATCGCGACTCTTATTTTGACGAGGCTTTTGTTGTGAAGTCTTCGCACAGGAAGTGGTCCGATCTTTCCGGAAGAACCTTCTTACACGTGTGCGGCCCGTTTCCTCTTCATCTGACAATGGCCAGCCGCAAAGAATCAGTCGTTTCGGCGTCCAGTCCGATGGATTCCCCCGTGAAACAGATCCAGATCGACGGACTGGTGAGTGAACTGAGCCGCGGAGAGATTCCTGTGTGTGTGTGTGTGTGTGTGTGTGTGTGTGTGTGTGTGTGTGTGTGTGTGTGTGTGTGTGTGTGTGTGTGTAGCACAGCTTCATCAGGAGGAAGTACCATAGTAAAACTGTGTTATTAGTTTTGTACACATGCACTATGGCACTACCAGGGTTTTCAACATGATACTACCCGAAATAGTGGTTGTTCCTGTTACCGTCACTATACCATGGTAGTTTGAGATATACCATGGTACTGAAGTTAATATGGTCTCTCTGGCCTTATAAAGAGTACTATGGGTGCTTTACAGTAAATTAATTTCAGTACCATGGTATATTTCAAAGTATACATCTCTTATATTATATAGTTTGATGTTTTTGTCTTTTTATGACAATAGTACTGTTGAAAAGTTTTGCGTTTGTAAGATTTATTATATAATAGCCTATGTTATATTCTATTATAATTCTATTTTTATATACAACAACCCAAAATACAATTAAAGGGTTAGTTCACCCAAAAATGAAAATTCTGTCATTAATTACTCACCCTCATGTCGTTCCACATCCTTCGTTCATCTTCAGAACACAAATTAAGATATTTTTGATGAAATCCGATGGCTCAGTGAGGCCTGAGCAATGACATTTCCTCTCTCAAGATCCATTAATGTACTAAAAACATATTTAAATCAGTTCATGTGAGTACAGTGGTTCAATGTTTATATTATAAAGCCACGAGAATATTTTTGGTGCGCCAAAAAAACAAAATAACGACTTATTTAGTGATGGCCGATTTCAAAACACTGCTTCAGGAAGCTTCGGAGCGTTATGAATCTTTTGTGTCGAATCATGGTTCGGAGCGTCAAAGTCACGTGATTTCAGCAGTTTGGCGGTTTGACACGCGATTCGACACAAAAGATTCATAACGCTCCGAAGCTTCCTGAAGCAGTGTTTTGAAATCGGCCATCACTAAATAAGTCGTTATTTTGTTATTTTTGGCGCACCAAAAATATTCTCGTCGCTTTATAATATTAATATTGAACCACTGTACTCACATGAACTGATTTAAATATGATTTTAGTACATTAATGGATCTTGAGAGAGGAAATGTCATTGCTTAGGCCTCACTGAGCCATTGGATTTCATCAAAAATATCTTAATTTGTGTTCTGAAGATGAACGAAGGATGTGGAACGACATGTGGGTGAGTAATTAATGACAGAATTTTCATTTTTGGGTGAACTAACCCTTTAAAACTTTCCATTCCCTACATATAAAAGTGTAAAAAAAAAAAAAAAAAAAAACATCGTATATATATATATAGTATAATAAACATCAGTAATAAATTAATAATCATAATAAATAAAATTCTATTTTTCTTTTATGTAATAAATATGCTAAGATTGTTTTAAAACAATTTTTTTTTAAAAATCTATTTTTATTAACACAAAATACAGCGTTCCCTCCCAAACACATAATAAAGGGGAATATATTTTTAATTTATCTTATTAATTTTTATATATATCATACCATCATTCAAAAGTTTGGTGTCTGTAAGTTTGTATGTTTTTTTTTTTTTTTTTTTTTTTTTTTTTTTTCCTCAAAGAGGACTGGTGCAAATTAATAAATATTTCAGAAGATTTTCAAAAGTTTGGGGTCAGTAAGATATATTTATTTTAAGTCTCTTCTGCTCATCAAGACTACATTTATTTGATCAAGAAGACAGTAAAAATTGTGAAATATTATTCCAATGTAATTCAGCAGTTTTCTATGTGAATATATAGTAAAGTGTAATTTATTCCTGTGATCAAAGCTGAATTTTCAGCATCATTACTCCAGTCTTCATTGTCACATGATCCTTCAGAAATCATTCTAATATGATGATTTGATGCTCAAGAAACATTTATGATTATTATCAATGTTGAAAACAGTTTATATTGTTGTGAAAACCGTGATATATTTTATTTTTCCGGATTCTTTGATGAATAGAAAGTAAGTTCAAAATAACAGCGTTTATTTAAGATAGATATGTTTTGACTTATAATTGCTTGAAATGTTATGATGCTGAATATGATCAGCTCTAATGTGAACACAACAACTTGTGCAATGATGAAAACTATCATGAGTCAGAACTGCTGAAGCTTCTTTACAGTGGGAATGTTGTTTAATGCACTTTTCCAGCTTCCTTCATCTGTTTTCTCTTATTTCTGCCACTGCTGGTCTCGTTTTCTTCTTCATCTTTAGGTGTCGTTCAGTATTTCCTGCAGCTGTTTTTCCAAATCATTCGGCACTATTAGCTTGCGTTTCTTTATACGGACCAGTGATTTCCGTCAGATAAAAGCTGGAGTTTGAGTTTGTAGTTCAGCATTTGTTCTCATCCGGACGCTGATGCAGTGCATTCTACATCACTGCCAAAAGAGGGCGAAGTCGTCTCAAGAAAAAACGCTTTCTGTCATTATCTGGTTGCTGTTACTGCATTTCGGACATTGGTTGACCTTCATAGGACAGCACTTTCATCTTTCCAATTAGCATTTATCTAAAGTTACAATTGTGTCTCAGTATTGTTCTTCCGTGAGCACAAACAAAGATATTAGGAAGACGGTTAGAGCTGCTGTTTTACATTTAATAAGCATAAGCATGTTCTCCAACAAAAGCATGTATTTGATCTGATCTGCTGTATTTGAAGTCTTCTGAAGACATGAACTCCCTCTGTGAGGAAACAGACTGAAATTCATTATCCAAATTGCTCTTTTTCAATCTCAACCACAGTTTTCAAATCTAATATTTGCACTTGTTAAATTAAAAAACAACGACTTTGTGTTATCGACACCCTGTGCCATTGCTTCTTGCGTCACATGACTGATTAAAGTTTGAAAAATGCAAATGAGATCGTCTGCACATAATGTCTGAGTTTTGGTAGTAATAAAACATTATTTGTAATGCACCTTTCTCATACTCAATCAATATTGATGATAATTTTAATTTTGAGTGAACTTTTCCTTTAATGTTTGTGCTCAGAATTGTTCTCATGTCTTTATCCTATTTTTTATCTAATTTTAGCAGTTTTGATAATGTTATATTAACATTTCAGTTGTTGTTTTTGGGTTAAGGTTTTTATTAACAACGACACAAAATACAATTAGCCTACAACTTTCCCTCCCCAACATATAGATAATTTAATTTTTTACATGTTGGGGAGGGAAAGGCTAATTGTATTTGTTTTTATTATTAATTATTATATATATATATATATATATATATATATATATATATATATATATATATTATTTTTTTATTGTTTATTATATAATATTATTATTATTATTATTATTATTATTATTAATGTTATTTTTAGAATATATATATATATATATATATATATATATATATATATATATATATATATATATATATATATATATAACAATAAATATCATTATATAATAAAAACAATAATAAAATAGCATATATAAAAATAATAAAAAAATAATAAAATAAAACATATATATATATATATATATATATATGTGTGTGTTTTATTTTATTGTTTTTATTATATAATATTATTATTATTATTATTATTAATGTTATTTTTAGTATATATATATATATATATATATATATATATATATATATATATACAATAAATATCATTATATAATAAAAACAATAATAAAATAGCATATATAAAAATAATAAAAAAATTATAAAATAACTTGTATAATAATTAATAAAAAGAAAAATACAACTTTCCCTCCCCAACACATACACATATATATATATATATATATATATATATTTTTTTTTTTTTTTTTTTTTTAAACAAAAATAATAAAAAATAATAAAAAAAAAAATCCAGAATAAATGTTTGAAATGTAAATGTTTGACTTTTTTTTTATTTTTTTATTTTTTTAAATCAACTGGGACTTGATAGGAATGGGAATCGATAAGCAGAATCGGAATTGGAATCGCTAAAATTCTCTAGGGGGCGGGGCACTTCAGATTCTAGAGAGCATTTGATTGGATAGAAAATCTGATGAGATGAAGTGTAGCGTAATGTCATCAGAATCGTCGATCCATATTGGCGGAAGTCAGATTCTATACGTTTTTGAACGCTTATATCTTCTGAATGTGAATTATGTCATTGTTTTGGGTCACACTGTTCACACTAAAAGCCACAATTTTGATTTCATGGGGACTTTATTTAATTGAACTATTTTGCCTTATTTGAGGCCTCACGTAGAGATTCTTTGAAGTCACGAGCTGTACGGTTACGACACCGTCGAACGCTGTTCATTTTGAGAGCAGGCTGTTAGAGATCTTGTTTCGTCGTTGTTTTATGAAGATGAATCACGGGCCTCGGCGTACCAGAGCGATAGTCATCAGGCTACGGCTGCGTGTCCTTCCTCCGCTAACTGACAGGGACAGACGTTCACGTCGGCGTGATCCGCGGGGAGCGTGTTAGCGCCTTTACCTGATTGCCTCCGGCGTGCGGATTGCGTCACCCCTCAGCTGAGGCAAGTTTGAAAGCAAGAAAGCCCAGGAACATTCGCAGTACGCCGCAGAGAGAGTGCTAGTCATTGCAAAACGAAAGCGCCTATCAAAAATAGAACTGGCAAGCGTGCAATTCTCCCGAGTTCACGGGGGATCATTAGATGGAGTGTTGAGGCTGTGTTGAGCTGCTTTGATGGGTCTGTGTAGTCTGTGCAGCAGTCGAAGCGTGCCGCATGCCCTCATCAAGTATTCTGTTATTGTCACCCAGCTGATGGAGGAGGAGAACGGGAGGGTGTGGGCGCCACTTTGAACCTGCGGTAAAAACATCCAGCCCCCTTCGGCCCGCGCCGACAGCTCGTCTGACGGATGGGCTTCAGGGGAAGTCAGTGGCGGCTCTGAGCGATTGAGCGTCGCTGATGCTTGTTTTCAGAGGGTTTTGCATAAAACTGACATGGACTTTTAACCTGCATCAAAATGTAATGACTAACTCCACCTATATGCAAGAACTTCCATGTATTAATCGGCTTGTAATGAAACTTAAAAAACAAGACCTTACCTGACTTCGTCTATGAAAGCCTGTAGACTGATTTTTATGTGAAGGACTCGGGAAAATCAAATGAAGTGACGTTTACACTCCCGAGAGACTCTCTTCCGTTCAGTGACGCATGAAACGAACAAATGCTTATACAATGTTCAGGATAAAAGCTGAAAGAGCCGTTCTGTTCTGTAATGTCAACGTGTCATGCAAAGAAAAGGGATTAATTCAAACTATATAGTCTCACATCAGATCTATATAGTCTAGTCTTGATTATACTTTATATTCAAACTATTAGGGCTGGGTAAAAAAATTATAGATTTCTCGATTTTTAATCGTTTCTCATTTTTACGAACCGATATTGATTCTTAAATCCCAAGAATGGATTAGTCTAGTCTGTTTTCAGTTGATGAATGAGCAGAATATGTAGCTCCTCCCATCCAATAAATCACAATAATCTTTGTTACTTTTGATATGAAGCAAAGTCTCAGATTTCAAATGACGTCCATCTTATTATGAGATTCAGAAAATAAACACCGTTTTGGCGCTGTTTAATGTGGCGTGACAGATCGCTTTAGCGCCTCAGTTAAAGAGAAGCATGTGATCATCCTCTCCTCCGCTTTAATACCAGTTACAGCGAAATAAACATGAACATCTGAAGGTATGTTAAAATATACAGTACAACTTACTGAAATCTGTATCATGTCTCGTGTAATCGCTCAATCAGTGCTTCAACCTCGGAAAGACTCAATAAAACAGCTTGTGAACAATGTCACGTGACGTCACATTTACCTCAGAAAAACATATTCAGTGACCATAAACTCATTAAATGTTCGTTAACAGTTTAATCGTAGCAAAGATATTTCCAACATCTTTTTAAGAACGAAAAAGAACTTCGCCAGGCATTAAATCACGTTCAGTCTCTTGTACGTTACATGTGCACAAGCAATAAGTCGCTTGCTGCAGTTCACTTAACAGCCACTGGTGTCGCTAATAACATAATAACATAATAACATATATCATATATATAGCACATATACACACATCATATATCTATCAGATTTAAAATGTATTTCTATTAATATAATTTTTTTTTTGCTCTTTGTTTTTAACTCAAATGTTTCATAATGTGAAGCTGTTTTTGCACTGATGCCAAACATATTAATTTAATGAAAAATCATTTGGTTTGTGTCCAAGTTGTGTGTGTATGTATGTATGTATATATATATGTATATATGTATATATATGTATATATGTGTATATATAAAATAATACATTTGATAGATGCATTTAATTAAATATAAATTATCATTTAATTTCCTTTAATTTTAACTCCATTAAAACAACTGTTTTAATTTTATGCTCTATATAATTCCTTCTGTGATGTTTTTGGTCATGCCGCTCAACATGTAATATAAAATATGTCGTTACAGAAGTAAAATGGGTCTCGTATGATGTTGGCTTTAAATTGAAAAGAATCTGGCTTTTTGTTTTGAAATATAAAGCATTTTTCTTTCTTCTCGAGCGCTGCATTGACAGAGAGGTGAAGAACTGCAAGAAACAAACACTACTGAAACAATTAACATCAATGAGGAGTGGAGCCGTTTAAAACAGCATGCTTATTCGTTTAATCAGCCATTAATTGCTTTGAATCGAGTGAGTGATGATTCAAACCCTGTGTTTGTAGCAACAGGAAATTGGATGCTGCTGTTTCCTGTTCTTTTATGCGTTACAACTGCTCAGACAATTAGTGACAGTCGCATTTCCTCACGACTCTCCGCCGTATCGAGCGTTTCGCCGTGCTTCTGTTTGCGCCGTTGGCTTTGTGGCGTTTTGTCGCGGCGGGCGCCGACTGTATTGCCCAACCGAGCGCAGCTCCATTCATTGGAGGAAGCAGGTGTGTGACTTCCCTCCTGAATGATTTAGGGGAACGGGCTTTTTCACAATTCTTCCAGCACGACACCTCGACTTGAAATGATCAGATTGGCAGCATATCAGAGAATATTGACTTTACTACTTCTCTTTTTTCATTCTGACCTTAAAGCCCATTACAGTCCTTCAAAGAGGCAACAATAAGCTTTGGAAAACAACATATAGAGCCTCTAGCTCATGTGGAAATAAGGTGCCATGGACGCCCACCATATGTCTGACCACCGTCTGTGTGGAGTTTTTAAAGCGAGATGAAGGTTGTAACTTTGTTTACAGGGAGTCTATCCATAATTAATTGAACACGCCTCTGTGAAATGCTTCATATATCTTTACAGCTGGGTTGTGGTGAGCTCTGTCAGGTCATTTGGGCTTGACATGTTACGTGCGCCCAGAGAATTGTGTGTAATATCGCCTCCAGCACACTGTTTTATGAATGTTGTGGTAAATGATGGCAGATTTGTTCCGTGTGGCTTCAGGCTACAGGAGGGTAGCGATGGGAATCGTAAGGAATTTAATGATTCAGATTTCGCTTAATGGTTTCGGTGGCTTTGCGATTCCTTTAATTGCTCCTAGTGCAAGAAATAATTGATCTAAACTATATTACAGCTTATTATAAGGCTCTCTGGAATACTCACTTTGTTAAGATTTATTTTATTTGCGATTTTTGCCTTTTTATTGTGATAGGATAGAGTGGACAGGAAGCAAGGCGAGAGAGAGAGGGGGATGGGTTTGTGAAAGATCGACCCAGCGGTTGGGATTGTTTGGTTTTGACCCAGCGGTTGGGTTGGAATTTGGTTGGTTTTGATCCAGCGGTTGGGTTGGGATTTGGTTGGTTTTGCCCAAGCGATTGGGTTGGGTTTTGTTGGTTTTGACCCAGTGATTTGGTTGGGATTTGGTTGGTTTTGACCCAGCGGTTGGATTGGGATTTGGTTGGTTTTGACCCAGTGATTGGGTTGGGATTTGGTTGGTTTTGACCCAGCGGTTGGATTGGGGTTTGTTGGTTTTGACCCAGTGATTGGGTTGGGATTTGGTTGGTTTTGACCCAGCGGTTGGTTTGGGATTTGGTTGGTTTTGACCCAGTGATTGGGTTGGGATTTGGTTGGTTTTGACCCAGCGGTTGGATTGGGATTTGGTTGGTTTTGACCCAGTGATTGGGTTGGATTTGGTTGGTTTTGACCCAGCGGTTGGTTTGGGATTTGGTTGGTTTTGACCCAGTGATTGGGTTGGGATTTGGTTGGTTTTGACCCAGCGGTTGGATTGGGATTTGGTTGGTTTTGACCCAGTGATTGGGTTGGGATTTGGTTGGTTTTGCCCAAGCGATTGGGTTGGGTTTTGTTGGTTTTGACCCAGTGATTTGGTTGGGATTTGGTTGGTTTTGACCCAGTGATTGGGTTGGGATTTGGTTGGTTTTGACCCAGCGGTTGGATTGGGGTTTGTTGGTTTTGACCCAGTGATTGGGTTGGGATTTGGTTGGTTTTGACCCAGCGGTTGGTTTGGGATTTGGTTGGTTTTGACCCAGTGATTGGGTTGGGATTTGGTTGGTTTTGACCCAGCGGTTGGATTGGGATTTGGTTGGTTTTGACCCAGTGATTGGGTTGGGATTTGGTTGGTTTTGCCCAAGCGATTGGGTTGGGTTTTGTTGGTTTTGACCCAGTGATTTGGTTGGGATTTGGTTGGTTTTGACCCAGCGGTTGGATTGGGATTTGGTTGGTTTTGACCCAGTGATTTGGTTGGGATTTGGTTGGTTTTGACCCAGCGGTTGGATTGGGGTTTGTTGGTTTTGACCCAGTGATTGGGTTGGGATTTGGTTGGTTTTGACCCAGCGGTTGGATTGGGGTTTGTTGGTTTTGACCCAGTGATTGGGTTGGGATTTGGTTGGTTTTGACCCAGCAGTTGAATTGGGTTTTGTTGGGTTTTCACCCAGTGATTGGGTTGGGATTTGGTTGGTTTTGACCCAGCAGTTGAATTGGGTTTTGTTGGGTTTTCACCCAGTGATTGGGTTGGGATTTGGTTGGTTTTGACCCAGCAGTTGAATTGGGTTTTGTTGGGTTTTCACCCAGAGATTGGGTTGTTTTGTTGGGTTTTGCCCAAGCGGTTGGGTTGGGTTTTGTTTGGTTTTGACCCAGCGATTTGGGTTGTTTTGTTGGGTTTTTGTCCCAGTGATTTGGGTTGTTTTATTTTACTCAAATTACTGAATTGCTTGCTTAAAATGAACCCAAAATATGTTGGAAATTAACATTTAAGTTTAATGAATAATTAAACAATTAACATTTATTAAATTGCTTATTAATACATGTTCAACTTTTGATTATTATTGTTGCCTCTAGTAATTGTACGATTTTTAATTTCCAACCTATTTTGGGTTCATTTTAATCCAGACATAATTTTTAAACAATGGTTGGTCAAACATTTAACCCAATCACTGGGTTTGTCCATTTTCATCCCAACTTGGGTTGTTTTTAACCCAGAATTGTTTAGTGTATGAACACAATTTTCATGACATTTGAGTTCAGGATCTAGGCGTTATATTCCATACTGTTAATCACCATAAAGATGTCGTATTTGTAAATTATTGGTTGTTTTAATATCTTTTGAGGCTCACATTTTATTGTCGTTCAACATAAGACATTTGCACAGCAGACATAAGTGTGTGTAATCAGCTGTTGAATTAACGAATCCTACTTATTGTGTTTTATTACTTATTACGTTTTTTCTTATGAGGAAGTGTTTATTAATCTACTGGACTGGACACTTTCTCAATGTCACCAGTCAACGTCTACATGACAGAAATGAATATTTATGCTCTTAAACTTTAATGTCAGGTGGTACACGAAACAGAACGCAGGGTTCTTGAAGCGCGTTTTAAAAGATTCAGATGAATAATTTTCCACATTTGCATGTCCGTCATTTTCACTTTCTCATACAAGAGTGCTCGATTACAGTCAGTGGATATTTTGATACATGTTCTGTCCATTATGGGGAGAAAATATAAGCGTTCAAGAACCGTTAATGGAACGAAATCATTCGCAGAACCCTATAGGAGTGATTTGAGGTTGGAATTGGATTGGCCGCTCTTATCTGCTGAAGTAACAGTAAATATGTGACTTCCGTCTCGCCTGTGCAGCATCCGAACGCTCTAAATGCTTCTGCTCCGTGTGAAATTACAGATGTACTGATGCACTTTAGTTCCCCATCAGATACTGGCGATACGAAATACTGTGTCCCTTCTGAGAAACACGACCGTATCCCATCATGCCTTGGGCTAGTGAGCTGGCTCTCTCGACGGGATCGAAGATGTGTTCTTGCTTCTGTAGAAATGAAAAACCCCAGTGGATTGGCATTCAGAGAGGCTGTTCAGACAGCGTAATTAGACAGTGAGTGTATTTGTTCTTCCATTAACCCCAGGTCTTTCTCCATGTTTACCGCTCTGAGTGGTCGCAAAGTACCATGTTAAGATGGAGGAGCAATCTTGCTTTTAGCCTTCCAACTTGTGTTTTAAAGCACTGGGAATGCAGACAGATTGATATTTTCCATCTCTGCCAATCTGGAGATTGAAGTTTGCACATATAAATGTTCTCCTGAGACCCGTCTAAAGCACATGGGCGAACGTAAGCCTGGTATTAACGTCCGATAGAGATGGATCACGGTTTACTGCATCTTAATAATTACGTGCAAAAATCTGAATATTGTTTTGATCTGAAATATGTCTGGTCAGGACAGACCAATTTTGAGATTTTGCTCTTTTTTTACTTTCATAACATTGAAAGTAAACATCCAAAACACGCTGTATTACATTTGATCTGTTTGCGTCTGTAGATTTCAATTGCAAGGCAAGGCCGTTTCTCAAAATGAGTTTGAGGAATTTCAGTTTATTCTTGTCAGTATTGTGAAGGTTTGTTCATTCTCCTGCTTTATAGAACATTTATTCCTTAAAACATGACAGTATTTTCTGATTTCCCTCTGTAAAATCCTTTAACTCTAATATGTAGGGATGCACCGACGCATCAGCCAGTAATTGGTATCGGCAGATAAAAGTCATTATTTTCACTATCGGCCGGTTGTTTAAAAACATGTGGTGATCAGGGCCAATTATATTTTGTCTATCAAAAGGGGGCAGAAAAACAGCAACTCATACTGTGCGTGAAGAAAATGTCTCTTGTTGAATTTTAGGGCTGTCAATGTTGACTCGACTATAACGCATTATTGTCACGCTTGTGGTGTTTGTGGTCAAAAGTGACCGAACACCTGAAATGTAATTTTTTTTTTTTTTTTTTTTTTCTTTTTCTTCAGTAAAATCAATGTGTGTATTATACTTGTGTGTGTATTATTATTATTATTATTATTATTATTATTATTATTATTTTTATTTTTATTTATTTTTTGTATTTTGAGAGAATTTCATGGTACTAATTAATATTTATGCAGTACTTATGATCAATTTTTCCCATTTAAAAAAAAAAAAAAAAAAACTTTTTTTTTTTCTTATTACTTTGGTATTACTTTTTCTTAAAGCTGTATTTCATGTTAAAATAGAGACATTTGTGATTCTGGATATATATTTAGACTACTTAAAAAAAAAAAAAAAAAAAAAAAAAAAAAAAAAAAGTAGTCTAAATATATATCCAGAATCACAAATGTCTCTATTTTAACATGAAATACAGCTTTAAGAAAAAGTAATACCAAAGTAATAAGAAAAATTTTTTTTTTTTTTTTTTTTTTTTAAGGTTTAGATTTTTATTTATCATTTTTTTTTTAATTGAAGTGTCAGTTTTTGCATTCAATTTTACTACAGTCAAACCCAGAGAAAGACATTTTGTTACACAGAACATCAAAATTCAACAAAAATATAACAAAATTGCCATATTGTTCTATTCTAATTTTATTCAATATTATTTTTTTTTCAAATATATATACCGAACCAGAGCTCCCTTCCCTCAAATTGGGGCTTCAAGTGGTACTTGGGGGTTTGAGTTTTTATATTTTAGTTTTTATTTTATTTTTACTGTGTTTTTTTATTTTAAAGATGTATTTTATATATATTTTTTCAATTAAATAAATTATTTAATATTAAGTATTTTATTTAATATAATATAATTTATTTTATTCAATATTATTTTTATTTTATTTTATTCAATATTATTTTTATTCAATATTAAATATCTATTATAGATAAAAGTATTTACAATATCTATCACAATATATACCATAAATATCTTTCTATCTAATCATCTGTTTTTCAATAATAATATTCATATTCAATATTCAATATTTTATTCAGTATGTTTTTATTTTATTCAATATTATTTTAGTCAACATTAAATATTTATTATAGATAAGTGTATTTATTTACAATAATTATCACAATATATACAATAAATATTTACAATAATATTTAACAATATATCAACCAGATTTCAACCTTTTATTTGAGTCTTCTGGCTCAATTTTGCCATATTGTTACAGGCACACCAATTAATTTGTGTTTATAATAGTGTGTATTTCCAAATTTTTTTATTTTATTTCTGGTCTAAAATGACTAAACAACACCAGAGGGTTAAAAACAAAAATAGTGACCTTAAAGCCGTCTCTATTTGACTCTATGAATCACCATACAGTATGTGAAACATGTTTTTGAACATTAAAGCATGTAAATCTATTCTACTACACCCAATAAACTAATTAATGAAAATTGCATCATATGACTAGTCGTCCATTAGATTTTGAAATGTGCTGTTTGACACGGCTAGTAATGCTAACCAGTTCACGCAGGTGTGTGTGTGTGTGTGTGCATGTGTATCTAATATTTCTGCAATAAACGAATATAAATGTTATTTCTCCTCGCTGTCGCTCCTGCAAAGGCGACACAAAGACACTTCAAATGCCTTTAGGGGGAAAAAATTGCATCAGATATTATTCAATTTGCTTCGCCAGGCCCAAACTTGGTTTCGCAAGAAATGTTTTCTGACAGGCGGTGTGTTTGTGCGTCTGCAGGTGGTGTTGAAGATCATTAAGCACTACCAGGAGGAGGGCCAGGGCAGTGAGGTGGTTCAGGGTGTTCTGCTCGGCCTGGTGGTTGAAGACCGGCTGGAGATCACCAACTGCTTCCCCTTCCCCCAGCACACCGAAGATGATGTCGACTTCGATGAAGGTGAGGTGCGCCGCAATCTCCAGAGCTCCATTCTCTGGACGGTTAATCATTGATGATTGTGCTCGGCACTCTGGGAAGCGGCGAGAGAGGGATTATTTGGGTTTCAGGGCGAGAGAGCAGTGCAAAGGGGGATTGCTTTTCGCTTGTGTTTTATTATTATAACCACGATTCATTTTGATTAATAGAATTTGCATTAAAATACCTACTTTGTTTGGGGCGACTATATTTTATGTCGCCACGCATCCGAAACAAGCCGTGAATGGGGTTCCTGAATTAATTAATTGCTGTTTTATACATCATTAAATCAAGACAGTGACTAAATGGTCAACTCTGAGCCTCTCAGCAGCATGAAAAACAAAACTCTTCTTGTTTTGGAGAAATTATAAAGAAAGCAATCCGTGCAGCAATACTAGAGCGCTGTTGTAATCAGTGAAGCTGTCACTGCACATGTACAGTTTGATTCTCTCCAACACTCCCGTTGTAATAAATGAAGCTGTCTAAACCTGGGCTTCTTAAACCGGAGCTGCGAGTGGTGCTTGGGTTTGAGTAATATTTATTTGTAATAAATTTTATATTATTTTTCAGTATTTTATTCAATACTACTTTTTTATTCAATATTAAATATTTATTATAGATAAGTGTAATTATTTATAATATTTATCACAATATATACAATGAATATTTACAATAATATTTAACAATAACTGTATTTATAATAAATGAAGCTGTCTAAACCAGGGCTTCTCAAACTGGGGCTGTAACTGGTGCTTGGTGGTTTGAGTAAGATATTTTATTTTTTATTTTATTTTATTTTATTTTATTTTATTTTATTTTATTTTATTTTATTTTATTTTATTTTCCATATTTTTTATTCAGTATTTTTGTATTCAATATTTTTTTTATTTTATTCAATATTTATTTTATTCAATTTAATACAATATTAAATATTTATTAGATGAATGTATTTATTTACAATAATATTTATCAGAATATATACAATAAATATTTATAATAACATTTAACAATAAATGTATTTATAATAAATAAAGCTGTCTAAACCAGGGCTTCTCAAATTGGGGTTATTTTTCAATATTATTTTTTATTCAATATTCAATATTTTTATATATATATATATATTTTTTATTTTATTCAGTATTTATTTTATTCAATACTATTTTTTTTTATTCAATATTAAATATTTATTATAAGTGTATTTATTTACAATATTTATCACAATATATACAATGAATATTTACAATAATATTTAACTAACTGTATTTATAATAAATGAACCTGCAACTGGTACTTGGGGGTTTGAGTAATATTTTTTTATTTTATATATATATATATATATATATATATATATATATATATATATATATATATATATATATATATATATATATATATATATATATATATATATATATATATATATATTTTTTTTTTTTTTTTTTTTTTTTTTTTTATTCCATATCTTATTATTCCATATTTTTATTCAGTATTTTTTGTATTCAATATTATTTTTATTTTATTCACTATTTTTTATTTTATTCAATAGTTTTTAGTCAGTATTTTTATTTAATATTATTTTTATTTTATTCAATATTTATTTTTCATTTTTTTTTAATACAATATTAAATATTTATTATAGATGAATGTATTCATTTACAATAATATTTATCAGAATATATACAATAAATATTCACAATAATATTTAACAAGAAATGTATTTATAATAAAGCTGTCTAAACCAGGGCTTTTCAAACTGGGGTCGAAAATTGTATTTTATTTTATTTCATTATTTTTCAATATTTTTATTCAATATTTTTTAATTTTTTGTTTTATTCTTTATTTATTTTATTATGATTTGACATTCAATATTAAATATTATAGATAAATGTAATTATTTACAATAATATTTATCACAATATATACAATAAATATTTATAATACATTTGTTTTATTAAAACATAATTACTTATTATTGCTAAATATATAAAATATTAAATTTATTTTTAAGTCTTTTTATTTTGCTTTTTGGAGACTGGTTATCAATCATGATTGCAATCATTTCATTCAGTCGACAGTCCTAGTTTTCATCAGTAAGTGCATGAAGAAAATATGTGCTAAATAAATCTTTCTCAGAGAATGTTTTAATACTTTACTTTGGCTTTAATACTATAAGAACATCAAACCCATTTATTTAATTCTGGAGTATTTTTAGGAAGAGGGGATATTTGAATGTTTGAAAACCCCTCGCCAGTTTACATACGGTCTACATCATGCTCAATATAATGTGCATTCTAGTTTTGTTTCATTGCTTTCATTACATACTATGTTGCATTTGGCACAACAAATCAGTAAACTAGAATCAAATCTATGCATATACATCTAATCGAAAATTTGATTCAAAATTGAGAATTGATTCATTGATTCACAGCTGCTGCAGCATTATAATTAATTGTGCATCTGCCTTTACTGCGATTTTCGTATCATACAGTAAGGGGGAGGGAAACTTGCAATTATTTCCAGCTCGACTTGCACTTAGCCATAGCGTTGCACCATTGTGTCCATCCACGAGAGGAAGTGTTTATTAGTTTTCCGCGCTGGCCTGGTCCAGTGGTGGTTGTGTAATTATCTCCTGGACCTTTAACGGCTTGGCGTCAGGCGTCATGGAGAGGTCAGCCCCCATCCTTGCCACTATGACTGAGTGGATGACCTTGCCATTAGATGCTGCTTGTTAGTGCAGTTGAACCGTTTGTCTGAGCTGAACACTAACAAGCTGCAGGACCAGAGACCGAACCGGTGCTGGTGTCCAAGGACGGCTGCTTCATCTCTCCAGCCGGAGCACGAAATATCGCTCCCTAATGCTGCCGAGGCTTCAATCAATACAGCGCTGCCTGTTATGTGGAGACGGAGATACACTTGCCATGATAAGAGCAGACCTGATCTCAGGTACTGTATATTTACCGCTCTGTTATTTCAAAGCGGAGAACAGATCAAGAGGATGGGCTCTCGCCGCTAACTCTCAGCAGTGCATGAAAGTACGTCAGTATTTTAAGTAGCCACCGCCACTGAAACTTCACTCTTATGCACACTAATTATGATATTGCAACAAATTATGCTAGTAAGCCCACTCATTTAACAATTAAATTAAAGCTGTTGCGTAGCCTGGAGGAACTTAACAGACTGAAATCACTTAATACACGTGTTCAAAAGTTTGGGGACGGTATGATTTATTAATGTTTTTGAAAGAAGTCTCTTCTGCTCACCAGAATCATACATACAGTAAAAATTGTGAAATATTTTTACTATTTAAAATAACTGTTTTCTATGTGAATATATAGTAAAGTGTAATTTATTCCTGTGATCAAAGTGCATTTTCAGCATCATTACTCCAGTCTTCAGTGTCACATGATCCTTCAGAAATCATTCTGATATGATGATTTGATGCTCAAGAAACATTTATAAATATTATCAATTAAACAAAACAGTTTCATATTTTTGTGGAAACAAAGTACAACGAAATGCAAACATAATAAATCCTATTTATTTATTTGTTCTGAATTTTCATTTTGCTTTTAATTTCATGATATATTGATTTACTTTGTCCACTACGTTTTATTTCAAGGTGTGTCTTTTATTTTGTATTTTTTGAGGCTCATTTCATTTTAAGAGGTATTTCATATAGAGGTATTTTTTTACATTTTGCATGAAAAAATAGTGTATTTCACACCTTGTTTATAATTGCATTTCATTGTACTTTTATATAATATTGCAGCATTCATGATGTATTTAAAAATGTTTATATTTAAATGATTTAATCTGCTAAATCCCTAGTTAATCCCAAGTTTTTTCAATAAAAATAAACATTACGTGAAGTTTTTATTCAAGCAAACAGTCAACAAACTAAAATCAAATCCAAAGAACAAGCAATGACAAGCATGATCAGAAGTTTGGAACCGTTCGACTTCAACTCGTTGCGTTTATCATCATACGCTGTTATTCAAAAGTTCATAAATTGTACATTTTGCATTTTCGGGCATAAATGCATTAAAGTAACTTGCAATTGTCGTTTGTTTTGCTTACATCATGGCAGTAAATACACACTGCTGTCAGACATGCTTGTTTTGCAGCTGTGATGCTTGATTACCAGATTAAATTTCTGTTTTGATGATTGCTGGTTCAGAGCTTTACTGCTTGATTGCCAATTAAGATTAGTACATATTAAATAACGCCAATTACTAACAGACCAATTAAAACACACTTTAGAGATGGTTTATAAATTGCTCTAGTATTTGTCTGTGTTCTCAATTGTTTTCATAATTTTGTGTTGTCATAAATCAATCACAAAATCATAAGGATTCATGCTAATGTTGTCCTTCGCTTGGACTGCTTCTGAACTTAACTGAAACTGAGATAACCTCAAAAGGTGAAGGTTGTTAGTGGTGCAACTCGGTTTTTCTCCATAAATGTTTTTTGGGTCGGAAATTGAGAATCACAATTTTTTTTTGGTTTGTTTCAACCCGGGATCACGATTCTAAAGAGACAACTAAACAAAATAATACAGTTTACTATTGGTTCTGATGAACTATGAATTGCTGCAGTCTATTTAAAAATGTTTAATGAATCTGAATTAATTATTTAAAAAAAAAAAAAAAAATATTGGTTTGAGTGAATGATTCAATGACTCACTCATAAAAACTTGTTTCTTTACTGGATGAATCAACATTATTTTTGAACGAATCTTTTGAATTAATGATTCAATGACAAATAAATTTTTTAACAGTCACTTGTCGCCACCTAATGGTGTAATGATGTAATTGATACAAATGTTATTTGAAGCATCAAGCTGCTTTCAAAAGGTGATTTACTCTATTTTGATTGCTACCGTAGACATCAGTGTTTATATCTGAACTATAAACATTTATCGCAGTACTGATGTGATAATCTGAATTATCGTAAGACAGAAATAATGATACTGTGTGGTTTAAAATACTGTTTGTGAATCTTTTTAATACCTGTACATGACAACTGCTCTCTCTGGTCAGCTATTTGGAATATCGTTCTTCTGATTTGACCCATATGTCAGTTATATATCAGGGCTTAACGCTAAGGATTTTTTTCCGGTCGGGCCCCACAACAAAAAATGAATAAGTAAAAGACAAGAAAATGGGCATATAAAATAAGCATAGTTATTGTTTTTGATGTCTTTGTTATATTTAAGCCTCAATAAATAGGGTTATGATACCAAAAACTACTTGCTCGCTTATATTTTAAATATTGTTAGACAAATAAACAGTAAGTAATAAAATATAAACAAATAATCAAATTACGAGTAATAGCACAAATAAATACAACAGAACAAACATATGCGTGAAATAAATGGTGCTTTTCAAGTTTTTCATGTAGGTTTAAACAGGAGATTTTCAGGTACAGAAATCTAATGTATAGCTAACTATAGATTAAACTTTATTAAAGTTAATCAGTCAAGAGCAATTACAGATGCATAATATAAAAAAAACATTGAAAATATAAAACGTTAAATACTGTTATTTGAAATTATTTAAAAAATGAAGACACTTTAAATGTGAAATTAAACCCGCCAGTAGGTGGCAGCGAATCACTGTTAATGAGCGAATGTCATTGAGATTCAACCGATTCATTCAAGCGGCTGATTCATTCAGGAAGTGTTGCTCAGAGACGCAAAACAATTCTGTGGACTTTGGAACTATTTTCATCGACGAAATACAGTGAAACAGACGATTTGGTATCTTAAATGTAAGTCACTTTATATTAAGTTCTTGTTCAGTAAACTGTACGCTGAATAAAATCAGTATCACTTTTGTAATCATGCTGATATTTGGACAAAAACGGCGCTCTTTGTGTAATATTGGTTAACTACTATATTAAATGATATAAATATAAAACACATACAGGAGCATTTTTGCCCCTTGAATTCTGGATCATTCTAAATGCATTTTAATAGACTAAATCATGCAGTGAAAGCATACAATCTATATATATATACACACGTGCACTAGTCTAACCTACTAGACGTATAGTGTACGCGTGCACTCAATGAGTGTGTTTTTGTTTGGTTTTTGTAAAGTGAGGGACATACTTGATAATTTCAGATCGTTAAATCAACAATTACGATATATAACGCACACCCTACAGCACTGGCCCGATCGGGCAACTGACCGTTCCGTCAACTGTCCTGAGCGTCGTTCACACTGGCCCCGGGCCATCGGGCAGTCCTTATTGTCGAGCCCTGTATATTGCCGACTGCATGCTGGGATTTTACAGCAGCTGTCCGTCATTCAGGACTCAGTGCTTTGTTGTAGTGATACTGTAGAAAGACTAGAGGCTTTGCATTGTTTTTGTTGTCGTCATTTTAGTATTGATCCTGAAGTACAGGTCCTTTTGACTTCTCTACATGAAAGAGAAATGTTGCCTGCGTTATGTAGTGTGGTTCAACGTGAGCTGCCTGTTAAGGTGTTTTTCATGGACCACACTTGCAGCTCATCAGTCATTCAATCCTATCAAGCACACGGTGTGTTTTTCCTGTCTGTCTGTCGTGCATGATGAGTAATGGGATGTGGATAAGTGAAGCTCAAATCGCAGAGGTTGCCCGTCTATAGGACGCCGGAGGAAAGTTTCTTATGTCTCCTCCTGATCTTCTGTTGGTTATTCCCTGAAGTTTAATAGATGACATTTGTTTGGTTTCCTTGAACATTTATTAATAAGTTTAATGAATAATAAACATTTATTAAATTGCCTATACATAAATGTTTACCTTTCGATTATTGTTGCCTCTAGTAATTGTCTGATTTTTAATTTCCAACCTATTTTGGGTTAATTTTAAGTCGGTAGTTGAGTTAAATAAAACTACCCAGCAAACATTTAACCCAACCGCTGGGTTTGTCCATTTTCAACCCATCTTGGGTTGTTTTTAACCCAACATTTTTTAGTGTTGTATTGAGTTCATCTTAATATAAGCTGAACGGCTGAGGGGTTTTTGGAAATATTTACCTTTTTCTACAGCATGGTGTGCCGTTATCTACCAAAACATATGTATTTTTGCATTCCACTTTTTCTCTAGCTAATCTAGTTTTCTAGCATTTGTCATCTGGATAAATGAATAGCTGAGATGTAAATGTAAACAAGAAAAAAACTTTAATTTTCTGCAGTTTTCCATATCGTCGTGTTGACGTTATTTGTCAAGCTCAAACATTCAACCGTTTTACCAAGTTATTGCAAGCAAAAATGATCAGATCTTTTTCTTAAATTTATTTGCCGTAAGTTTATCAAGAAGTACAAATCCAACATTTTGACTCTAACCCCTACTGAGTGACCGCTTCATTTGAATTTGCAACCATTTTGACAGTTAATTTTGACATTTACTTAATTGCTAGATCCTTACAAAAATTAGTTTTTAAACTTTTAGACCCAAATTTTGATTACAGGCTTTTAAACCTCTGAATAAAGAGAATTCAACCACTTATACATTAACGTTTTGTTTTTGAAACTCACCAAGGCTGCATTTATGGGATCAAAAATACAGTTATATACAGTAATAAAATATATTACAATTTAAAGTAACTTTTGCTATTTAACTGTTTGTTTTTGTGTATGTAAATATTTTTCATATTCTTAGGGTTCTTTCATTAATAAAATGTTCAAAATCATCATATTAGAATGATTTCTGAAGGATCATGTGACACTGAAGACTGGTGCTGAAAATTCAGCTTTGATCACAGGAATAAATTACACTTTACTATATATTCACATAGAAAACAGCTATGTTAAATTGCAATAATATTTCACAATTTTTACTGTATTTTCGATCAAATAAATGGTGAGCAGAACCCCAAACTTTTCAACCGTAGTGTATATGATTTAGTTTGACTTCCTGAGGTGGATGAGCAGCTTTTTTTTCTGAAGGTAAAGCTTCACATTTCACTGACTTAATTTTCCAGAGTTTTACACCCTGTTTTGTACCCCGTTCGTCTGGCGGGCTGACGTGGAAACAGTCAGAGAGCAGATTGATTATGGTGGAGCTCATCCCAGCACCAGCGTGAGTGCTGGGAAGAAAAGATGCATTATCGGCTGAATATCTGCACGCATCAATGAAAGCAGCGACCCTGAACTCAATTCAAGTTTCCAGGGCTCTTCTGACATCTGCTGATTCATTGAGCTCATGCGAAAGGAGGTGAGAGATGACAGAGGGGCGTCACGATGAGGGAGCCGGGCGAGACGTAGACGCTTCAGGTGTGCGGCGGTTATCGATTAAGCGGACCCTACAGGGACAGGCACTGCCAGCCATGTGCGCTGCTCTAAGATTAGACCCACATTGTGGCCCTTAGATAAGCTTATCTAGCCCTCTGCATTGAATCAAACAAACTTTCCATTTGGCTTGTGCTGTTCACACGTACGGCGGGGCAGGCGGGTGTTTTCACCCCTTTGTAATCAACTTGACCAACTAAAGTCCAACTCGTGATGAGCTGTTCTGTCAGGTCACCTGAACTCCTCTGATGCTGAATTATTTGCTTTAAGCATCTCCTGAGATGCTTCAAATAGCTGGTTAACCATATTCTAAGACACCTCTTTTTTTTAATCTCAAGGCTAGTGTTGTCAAAAATATCTATTTCGATATGTAACCGTTCCAATACTCCTTTTTCTGCAGTATTGATACACCAATACCTCTCAAACAGACTGCAAGTACCAAACTGAGTTCTTTTTCATGGCATATTGCGCTTAAATGGTCAAATACATACACAATTGTTTAAATGCCCCTTTTGCTGAGTATTCAGGTAAACGCAGTCAGTTTTGGAATGTAAATAGTTGAGAAAACGCATGTTGCGTAACAGTATATTGGATCCGTGCATTCGCTCTTAAAGTGACAGCAGCCTAATAAACCTGCTGTCGTTTGTCATGTTAATCAAAGAACAAAAGACAAAATCACAATCAGTGTTATTTTACTTAACTTTAATACTACTGTTAGACCCACCTCTTTATTCTGTGGTTTTATTTGTGCTATTCTTTGCAATTTGTTTATTTGTTCTTTTATTACTGTTTACTTGCATTTTTTTGTAAATGTAGTTAAACGACTCAAATAAAGCCTCCCTGTGCTGTGTAAGCTATTATAACAATATTACCCAAATTATCAAAAAATTATGATATGATAACAAATGATATGTATGCCGGTATATATGGCAGTTTTTCCCGTGCTATCGAAAATGGTATCAAATATTGATATTTTTCAAGGTATCATATCAAAGTTGGAAATTCCAGTATCGTGTCAACACTAAAAGCATTTTCTTAATTCTCTTTCTTTCTTGACGGGGTTTAAACTGTCATTTATATTTCAGAAGAGTCACTCAAGTATCTGTTAAGAAATAAATTGAAAACTTGAGTTGCTATTCAGCAATTAAGTTGTACAATTTGTTCCAATACTCCTTTTTCTGCAGTATTGATACACCAATACCTCTCAAACAGACTGCAAGTACCAAACTGAGTTCTTTTTCATGGCATATTGCGCTTAAATGGTCAAATACATACACAATTGTTTAAATGCCCCTTTTGCTGAGTATTCAGGTAAACGCAGTCAGTTTAGGAATGTAAATAGTTGAGAAAACGCATGTTGCGTAACAGTATATTGGATCCGTGCATTCGCTCTTAAAGTGACAGCAGCCTAATAAACCTGCTGTCGTTTGTCATGTTAATCAAAGAACAAAAGACAAAATGTTTAAACTGTGTTTAAACTTCTATTTCAAAAGAGTCACTCAAGTATCTGTTAATACTTGAGTGACTCTTTTGAAATCACTCAACTCAAAAACTTGAGTTGCTATTCAGCAATTAAGTTGCACAATTTGTTCCAACCAGGGTTATTTTAGTATTATTTATTTTCAGGTCACACTCCTGGTCCTTCATATTGAGCCATGAGATTTAAAAAAAGACATTTCTTAATGCTTTCTTGTGTAGAAACGGCCCAAAGCTGTAATTTGTCATTCAAAAGAGTCACTCAAGCTTCTTTTACCAATTCTAATGATTTGCTACTGAAATATTTACAACTTAATATATATTTATATAACTGTATAACTCAAGTTAAATGTAGCAAAACACTAGTTGCTGTTGATCTATTTGGCAGTTAAATGAAACAATCAGTTGTGACATTAAGTTTCACTCCTAAGTCCACCATATTAAGTCATGTCTCTCACATAATGACTTTTTTATTAAATTCCATCACATTTTACTAATTGCATTGAATTTGACTTTGGCGTTTCGACCGTGATCTGACGAAACTCCTGCAGTTTCATTGTAAACCCCTAGAGGAACCAGCGTCTGGGAAACCTTGAGATCCGTCAGACACCTGAACCCCGACTCTAATGTGCACCTTAAGGGTAAGTTAATCAGTGAGGAATCACGATCCATTTCCCGTTTGGATTCTCAGGGGACGTGGCCCGCCATCATGACCCTGGCAGTGTTCCCATCTTCTACTTAAATGGCCTGATTTATTAATGGTCCCTGATGCCACCACTGAATGTGTCCTGTCCAGGGTTTTAGTAGATTGCTCTGCACCTCTCTCAAGGCATAATTAATCACAAGTGCTGGAAGATCAGCCACAGTGACTAGCACGTATCTTCTGGGAATCACGCCACCGTGACTCCTGAGTCGGATGAAGAGAAGCGTTTGAAGGTATGAAGTCACGTCCCGGGTGCCACGGATGTCTATGTTTTTCAATCACCCTTAAGTCGCTCTGCACAGACAGCAGTTTATTTTGGGGCCTGGAAGAGTCCTGGAAACTTCTGTGAATCCATATATTTGTAGTTTTGCTCTGGTCTAAACTTGCCAGGTAGAAACTGCTTTTGCAAGGACGTATAATACTAGAGGAATCGTTCACCCTAAAATAAAATTTATCTCATGATTTACTCACCCTCAAGCCACCCTAGGTGTATCTGACTTTCTTCTTTCAGCCAAACACAATCTGAGTTATATTAAATAATATCCTGGCCAAGTTTTATAATGGCATTGAATAAATGCCTTCTAAAGAGAAGCGATGGGTTTTTGTAAGAAAAATATCCCTATTTAAAAATGTATAATCACTGGCTTCCGGTAACACGCTTTTCTAGATCCAATCAATTCCCAGAGAGGGGAAAACGAGCCACACCCTCTCTTTTTCTTATTCAATATTTCTTTTCACTCAGAATATACTGAAGTCGGTCGCAACTTCCGGTTCACGCAGACTAGACATGTGCCGATATTCGGTAATGCGAGATATCACGATAATGAATATGCATGGTATTGTTATCATGGGCACTTCAATTTCGTAAATAATAATTTATTACCAATTATTAATTTTTATAATGCATTTAAGAATACATTCCCCATCAACCGTATAAAATGCACAACACCGTTGTATGCTGCGTCAAAGGGACACACGCGCTCAAGTAAACAAGCCCAACATGCATGAGAAGCACATGGAGGAACGAGTGAAGGAGACGTGCTGAATGAAAGTGCATGTTCAATCTCTGACAACAGAGGCCGCTGATGGAACAGCAGAAATGCAGCGGTTACCCCTGAAACCCCACAAACAAAGCAACTACTTGTGAAGTTTTTAAAATGCTTCAAACAGCCATTATTTTTTTGTAATCTCAATGTTGTTCATCACAGCACCAAATACTGAATACTTAAAGACTATTTGTTTTCAAACTTAAACATTTTTATATTTTAATCTGGACTACAACATGCCCTAATGATTAGAAATGTTCTGATTATTTGTTATTGTTCAGTAAAACTTCATTAGTTAACATGTTAATTCATTATTACCAAACTGACAATTAAAAATACTTATAAAGCATTAATTATTCTTGGTTAATATTAATTTCTTAGTTACTGTTTAATAACATTACTAAAATCAAAAGAACTTTATTTAATGTACCTGAGATAAAACTAACAATGATCAGCTGTATTTCTTAACTCGCATTAACAAAAAATAATTACTGTAACAAATGTAGCTGTTGCTCAATTTTAGTTAATGCAATAAATAATGAGACCTTATTGTAGTGTTACCTGTTGTTCTTTATAGCCTAATTCTTTTGCACTTTAATGTGTTTGAAAATTTTACTCTATATTGTTTGTGTATTGTATTATTGTATTTAAACATCCAGAATTATTTTATTACAAAAAGAGTTCTTAAACCTGTTATACTACCGTATACCGTGATAAAAGCTTCAGCAATTAATCGCAGCATGAAAATTTAATACCGTCACATGCATAACACAGACTTATCCTTATCTATCCTTATCGTATAAGCATTTTGAACTTTATCATGAAGTTTGAGAAGATGAAGCAAAAGTTTTGATATGAATTCAGATACATGCAATAAAGCTTAAGGTTATGTTTCCTCTTCATGCTCAATGATTATTTATAAACGAATACTTTTACTCTAGTATTCATTTTACTCAACTGACAAGGATCTCTTAGAAAGTATAAATTTAATGACAACTAATGAACAATTAAATTGCATTTATGCAAGAAGCATGATAGTTAAAATTTGACTGGAATCCAGTCATTTAAACCAAAGAACCAATTGCTCTCGTCTCCACATTGAGAAGTTTGCATTGAACAGTTGTGATTGAGAGATACAAACAAGAGCATCTCAATGCTTTCTTCAATTGGATCATTGCAGACTGAAAGATTGATTGTAAATGGTGGACGAGAAAGTGGTGACGGGCAGAGTAGTTTCCAAATTAGCCTTGCAGCTGAACATCAGCAGAGCACTTGAAGTTACACTTTTGGCAGCACGTCGACAGAATTAAGCACCATCTGTCAGATTATGAAAGGCTGTGAACTGACATGTCACAATCGTATCACATTGGATAATGAATCTACAAACAAGATTTGCATTTCCAGAAGAATGAGGCAGTGCTTGCAAGACAGCAGAAGAGCAGTGTTAATAATTAGGTAAATTTGGGTTTTAGACTTTAGTTCTGATCTAAATAATTGCTGCTGGTCATTGGGAGAAGAGAACTTAAATTTCTAAATTAATATGGTTAAATGGAAGATTACACTTTATTTCGATAGTCCACTTTAGACATTCTACTGTAAGTAACTTTGCACCTACATGTCAACTAACTCATTAGAGTAGACTGTTAGGTTAGGGTTCAGGTTAGAAGAAGTTGACATGTCGTTGTAAAATCACTTCTAGTCAGTAGAATGTCTGTTGAAGAGCTTCAAATAAAGTATTAGCAGAAATTAAGTCGTCTAATACTCTAATGACTGCTAGTTGACTTGAGTAGTTTGAACCAACAAAATATATTCAGCCAGGCAATTTGGAATTCCTTTGATTCTTGTTTGGTAATTTTATTTTTAACATTGTTTAATGCATTAGGTAACTAACAATTGTAATTCTTTCCAGTATAACACATTTATAGGCTATTTACATGAAGTTTCAAAAAATGGTATGAATAACCTGTTAAATGTGTTGTTCATTGATACCTAATGCATGTTAACGAATGGAACCTTGTTAATTGTTTGAAACATCCAACCTGCCAATCATCCAAGTCAGATTATCTGGTTAAATCCAGTCTTTGTTTTTCTTTTGTTGAAGAAGCCAAACATAAAAATTATAACATTAGCATGCAAAACAATGACAGTAGCTCTTGTGTTTGGCTGTTGGGTAATGCTTGTTATGATCTGCTTCTCCGGAGGGACATATTTCATCCAGCGGGCTGCCATAAGGCACTGCTGCGTAAAATAGTTGTGTTTTGCCTCCCTAGAGGGTTCCCCCCTAATTGACTGCTTGAAATATGAAGTTCATGGTGAACCATGTGGTTCATTGTTGCATTTGTCCTCTTATAGAGATAAGATATAGTCCTGATGCAGATGTGAGAAGAAGACCTTGTTGTGCCTGTTGGTGCATCATACAGTGAGGGATGAGCGAATCCCTTTCCATTCTGGCGAGCCAGCCCGGCTCCGAGCGCTCGCGCCTCTTATGTCCTTGTTATTCTGATGTTGTTCCAGTTGAAGTCATATTGAATGTTCCTGCAGGTAATTAGAGGCTCGCCAGGCATGCTTTCTGCAGAACAAGTGTGAAAAATGAAATCATCTGCCGTTTGCAGATGTGCACAAGGGCGGCTTTTGGAGGGAGGAAACACACATTTCCTTCTGTTCTCTTTTCTCGGCCAGCCAGCAATGGGGATTGTGTCAAATGCAGAGGGAGTGTCATTGTGACACGCTGGCGCACGTGTTTTCTCGCCGTCTTATTGACAGATGCATGTGTGACTGGAAGCAAACAACATATCGAGCTCCCCCGTCTCGTCCGTCGTCAGCAAGGCAAGCTAGCTAATTTTCTCCTCGCAAGCAGCTGCATAATAGGATCTGAGGCTCGCTTTGTTCTGTGTTCCACCGGGCATCACAGATTAGCTGCAATTAATCTTAGTTAAGAGAGCCCTGTGTGTGCCTGACACCCTTTTACGCCGGGAGGGATGCAGCGCTGCCACTGCTGCAGAAAAGCAGAGGGGAAAATAAACATCAGGCTGCTTTATACGAGTCAATATCTTGTGCCTCTAATGGGACAAGATTCGACCAAAGCAACCCTTCATTTGACAAATACATCCCATCATTCAAGCTGTTGTGTTTCGCCCCTCCTTTTACTTCTCTTCCTTTGCCGTGCTTCTCGTCAGTCCCGTGGGATTCTCCTCACGGACTGTCTTCATGCTCAGGCGCCGGCCCTTTCTTTCAGAGATTTCCCATGCCTTCTTGCCGGCGTCTCATTGAAGAATGTGCTTTTAAATCTTCCCCACCGAATGTTGAATCCGTACCACAACTGTTGGGGTGGACACCAAATTCCCCAAATCTTGGTTATGGACACGTAAAATTACTTTTCAAATTCTACTAATTGGTTTTTAGGCTGATTGTGGGTTAATCTGACCCCGAGTGGACAACCGTTTTGTTTTTGTTTGTTGTTTTTTTTTGACTATATGCAAAAAAAAAAAAGTGTCTTAAATGAATAGTTCACCCAAAAATGAAAATTATCCAATGATATACTCGCCCTCAAGCCATCGATTTGGCTCCAGGGGGTTAATAAAAGCCTTCTGAAGCAAAACGATTGGTTTTTGTAAGAAAAATCCTCTGTGCTTCCGCATTCGTTAATTCATCATTTGTCGCGTCAGAGGTAAATCTTCCACCGTAACTCGATGCGTATGGCTGTTTGATGGAAGCTAAATAATATTATAGCTTATAAAGTTTTAAATATGGATATTTTTCTTACAAAAACCCATTGCTTCACTTCAGAAGGCCTTTAATAACCCTCTGGAGCCGTATGGATTGCTTTTATGATGGATGGATGCATTTTTTTTGGGCTTCAAAATCTCTAGACCCATTCACTACCATTATAAGCTTGGAAGAGCCAGGATATTTTTTAATGTAACTCTAAAGAAGATAGTCATATACACCTAGGATGGCTTGAGAGGGAGTAAATCATGGGATAATTTTCATTTTTCAATTCTTTACCTTTTAAGATTCGTATTCATACTTTGTTGACTCAAAAATGCTTGTGGTGTGGAATTTAAAAACTGAGGAATGGCACTAGGGCTTATATTTGACCCCCTAATAGTCGACTAACCATTGGTTGACTAGAAGAGGCTTAGTCGACCAAAATTGTATTAGTTGCTTAGTCGCAGAAAAAAACAACCTTGTTGGGAAGTCACACAGTCGGTGAGGAACAGATCGTTAACGGTGGGTCCTTACAGTATGCTGGAAATCCAAACGTTCGCCTATCCATCGACCTCAAATATGGCTTGTCATTTGAAAACATGTAAGTTCTCGCTCTAACATTAACCTAGATAAAAGTGTGCTGCTATTAGGTGCATATCCAAGTGTTTGTGTGGAAGCTGAAGTATAGCACACTCTACTGCATGACCTGGGGGCGCCGGTGTGATCACTTGCACAGCGGAAACGACTTCAAATTAAAAATTTGTCTTTCAGATAAGAGTAATACATCATTCGAAGCTGGGTCTACTTTTATTTGTGTAAACTTGCAATAATGAGAAAATGTTGTGCTTTTCTAAAATAAAGAAAACAAACAGGATGCGCTTTCTGCCGTATCGGTCTCTTTGGACTGGAGCGTGTCACAAAAATGAACTGAAACTCAGCATATAATTGCCTCACAAACATGAGAAAAATATCTATAGAATGCATACAAACCAATGCAAATCGAAAATAAATTTTCTCTGCTTATGTAATCCGTATGAAAGTTGTGTTCACTAAACTGCGGAGATGGCGAGTCAGCATTGTCAGCTTCATCTTTGCAGCCGACACTGACTCAGAAAACACTAGTTTATTAATAAATAATTAATGTCTCCTTTTATATATTTTTTTCCCAATGCATTCATATCATTACTTTTGCCGGTGCTTTGTGGTGAGTTTTACGTGTGCGCTTGAGCACAGAATAGGCTATATTACGCCTATATATTTTAAACACTCATTATAGTTCAGTATTCTCCTCAGTATATATTTAAGAAATTAAATTAATATAAATGAGCAATTAGTCAACTAAAGGCTTAAATGAACAACTAATAGTCAACTAGAACAATCTTTAGTTGGGGGCAGCCCTAGTTGTGCATTCATGTTTTACAAATGTTCATTTTAATTCTATTTTATGACATTTAAACAAACTGCATTCAAATACACGCTGCTAACTCAACACAAAAAATCATGGATTGAAACAGAATTTAAAAGTCAATAAGAAAAAAGTAGAATTAAAATGAACATTTGTAAAACATGAATTTAAAACCCTATTTTGAACTAGAAAACTTTGAATGTCATCTTTGAAAGACGTTTGAAAACTCTTGACGGTTTATAGGCCGTTTCTTCTTCAATTCTGAATCATGCACAATCCTGAATGCAACACTTTTTTTTGTCATCTAAATACTTGACACCAAAGCCTGTCCCTCACAGCCTTTTCATTTGCATTAAATTAAACATGGCGTTTACCCTGACTAATGCCCACAATGCTCTAGAGTGAGGTAATGCTGTTGGCCTGCTGTCTCTGTATTAATTCCCGCCATGGTTTGTGCTTAATGAACCGGGATCCCGTTCTCCGTACTGCAGCTTCATCCGGTATTGGCAGACCTTGCCAGGTGGAAGCAGTGGCGCAGTAGATTGCCACGACGGGAGGCGTCTTGTTATTCCAAATGGAAGACTGGTGGGTGTCAGAGGGCCCAGTGTTGACCTTTGTTGGTTGAACGTGCACAGTGGTGGTTTCAAATCATCTGATTTAATCTTTTTTTTGGGATTAAGCTGCCGTTTCGGATTGGCCATTTTGCAGTACCATCACGCAGGCTGCACAGCCGTATCAAATTAGAGAATTGCAGCTTTGGAAGGCTGAGACACATGCATAATGCAGATCTCTATCCGTTTGATTGTCACTGCTGCGGCCTGAAGGAGCCGTGGCATTGTCTTTCGGTATGGCTGTGGCTCTTTTTCAGGGTTCATTGGGAGGAAAAATGAAGCTGGAATCCATGATGATTATCCTTAGAGGTTCTGGTTTGGCTTGTCGGGGTGAATATGGTTGTTATTTGTCTAATCGTTGATGTGGCCCATGGTTATTTGAGGCATGAATCTTAAGCTATGTAATTCAGAGGCGTAGATGAAGCTATTCGTAGTGGTTGTTAGTCTTGTGTGCACCATCACGAATGGATAACTTTCTTGCATTGCAATTTGCAACAACGTCAGACTTTCTTACAATACAACACCATTTTAAAGGGGACCTATAATGCCCCAAGATACAATAGACACATTCTGGGGAGACCTGAGACTTATGTGAAGTTTCAGCTCAAAATCCCCCACAGATCATTTATTATAGCTTGTCAAATTTGCCCCTATTTGGGTGTGAGCAAAAACACGCCGTTTTTGTGTGTCCCTTTAAATGCAAATGAGCTGCTGCTCCCGCCCCCTTTCCAAAAGAGGGTGGAGCTTTAACAGCTCAACAACAACAAAGCTGGAGAATCTCACGCAGCCAAAATGATGACGGTGTTCAGCCTTACATTGTTCAAACCGGAGTCGACACTGATGGAGAGACTCAGGAAGAAGTTACAACTTTTAGACGTTTCTGAATGGTTAGTGGATAAATTGATGTAGTTGCTGTGGAGTTGATTCAACTCATCCACTAGCATGTGCCGTCATGTTCATCTTTTGTGTTGAATTGACCCTCGTTTGTGAAGCAGTCCGGCGTAAAATGACGGCATGTCAACAACACTCTACTACAACAACTCTTCCTCTTCTCTAAAGCAGCCCAACATGGCCCCGCCCCCTTTGTTGTGTGTTCTCAGGGGCGGGGTTTATGTAAATTTTAGGGTTAGTGATGTCACCAACCTGGGAAGAAGATCATTGTAGTTCCTACCAGCCATTTAAAAAGTGATTTCTGTAAAAGAAAATATCTCCTTTGCATTGAACTTTGAGCGTCGTAACTTTGCAGATGTTGTTTATGCTCAAACAGCAACATTACACACCAACTAAAGTAAAAAAAAAAAAAGTGAATTCTTAATCAACCACCCCTTTAAATGATTTATCATAATCTAAATTTCTAATTTGATTTAAAAGAAAATCTGATGTACTCAAAATGCATTGATATGTAAAAGGACATTAAATCCTCCAGTAGTGGTTTTGATAAAGCCATTTATTTTATTCGCTTTTCTTAAGTCATATATTTTCCATTTAACCCAACCTTGGATCAATATTATTGAACGCAAACGGGTTATTGCCTGCAATCGATAATCTATGCAAATTCTCCAAGAATTCAAAGGTTCTCCTATCTGACATGATCAGGAGCATCTTTCCTCGCTGTGGCTCCTCGGCTGGTTCTTGCACTACACTGAATTGGTTGTAAATCAGATGCGTGTCGTGAGCATTTGGAAGCGTGCAAGAACACATTACAGATGGACCTGCGGTGCAAAACATGCCCTTGATGTTTGATTTCGTATGCTGCTTCTGTTTGGTAGCGCCATGCTGTTAATGGACGTGCGGAAAAGAGAGTCGAATGAAATTGCGCTGGCATTATACTTCATGTCTTCTAGCCTGTGGCTCAAGTCTATCAGCCCTGGCCAATAATAAGCAATCCATTTGCAACTCCAAGCCTTGATGAATTACAACGTGTGCCTGAGCGGTACATGACCTGAGAAGTGGTGGATGTGAAAGCGTGCAATTCCAGACGCCAGTTATTGCTCTCGTGTTTGACGGGCCTGTTTGCCAAACGGGATTCATGGTTGCCCTGACACTAAGAAATCAGGCCCCACGAAAGGCAATAAATTATTCTCCCGCCTGACACGAGCTCTTATTACCTGTGTCACTCTACATAGAAGGGACGTGTTGGCCTAATGGCGGATTTCGTCGGGGAAGAATTTTCCGGCACAGTCACTGACAAATCAAATGTCACTGCTCGTCCAGGTAATGACGTCTTTGCCTCCCACTCGGCTTGTGTTTCACACTCGAGGCTTGACAGCAGAACCCAGTGTTTCATGAAATTAATGCTCCTTTCTTTGGTGGAGTAACACGGCCTAAGTAATTCGGGTCGGGTGGGGTTTGACCCTCAAGTGCCAGTTGCACACAAAAGCCTTTGAATTATACAGAACCCTTAGTCGTCACAACAATAGGACGCAATGCTCCGCAATCCCAGCTTTCCGCGCTTGCCCGGCTTAAATGAGACTTCAGCTTTCTGTGAAGATCAAGGGAGCGAGTTATCGCCCTGAAATACCCGTGTTCAAAAGCCATTTATGCAAAGGGAGCATCTTTGCTTCGTTTTGTTTTGTAACCGACGTCTGATATTCAGGGCTTGACGTTAGCTTTTTTTTGCTCACCAGCCACTGTGGCTAGTGGTTTTCCAAAGCTACTAGCCACTCGGCATGGTGTCTGATGTCACAAACTACCTTGTAACCAATCACGTCAATGTGCTGGTGGGTTTTAGCATATCATTAACAGCGAACTAGCAGGGGAGTCTCGAGAAAAGCCAGGATATCCCGGTATATTTTTCTGTTGATATGAAAAATTGTTGATTTAGCAGTATATGGCGGGTGTATGATGTATATTACGATATTATGATGAACTATATGCATTTCTCCACTGACGTTCTGAGTTGTTCAAAAGGATACTGATTGTTAGAAGGCAGCTTACTCTGAGATGGCGAACGGGAACATGGTTTGTGTAACATTTATTAGCTGTTTGATAACGCAGTCAAGCAAAAGGCTAATTATCGTATGTGTCCGATGTTGTAAAGAGTGATTGTGCAGCATTTACCTCAGTAAGTCAAGTGAGTGGAGGCGGAGCTAATTTGCATGTTCTTTGATCCGCGTATACTAAATGAGGCAGGGATGTAGTTACATTCAAGCAATTATAAGGCATGAAGAAATTTTTTTTTTTCACAGGAAAAAAATTTAAATGTCATTTTGGTGATTTAAAGATGAGTTTTTAAGGCATAAAATGATTGACTACAGGGGGATTTTAATATCTCAAAATTTGGCAGCAGGTTTATTAGGCTGCTGTCACTTTAAGACCTGATGCACAGATCCATTATACTGTTACACATGCATTCAACTCTTTACATTCACTTCAAACATAACCGACTGTGTTTACGTGAATACTCACCAAGACCGGCATTTTGTGTATATTTGACTAAGCGTGATAAGCAGCAAAAAATAACTCAATTTAGTACTGAGAGGCGGATTTATGCTCGCGCACTTTGGTGTACAAGAACAAAATATGCGGGAATAAGTGAAATTATGCGCAATACCCACAATCCCACTGAAATTCAAGCCCTGTAACACCAACAACATTCATCCGGAGCAAATGAAACGAGGTGGTTCGTGTGTCGACTCACTGTTGGAGAGAGAAAGCGCAGCTGGTATCGTGTATCTATTCTGCGGAAAATGACTATTGGAAGCGTTTCAGATATTTCAGTATCTATGCATTGAAAAATCAATCTTTTTGACAACACTACATTGTGCTTAGTTTATTATTTCAGAGGCCTTTTTTAAAGATTACAATTGCATGCATATATATGTTCAACCCACCAAAGTGGCTAGAGGAGTGACTACGTTACACTCCACCGTTGAAATCCACCCGCATTTGGCAGGTGTTAATGTCAATCCCTTCTGATTTTTAGCATTTGCATTCCAAGTTATATGATGGATTTCTCCCAAAAAAAACAACTTTGTATGTTCTGCTGTAGGCGCAAAAAAGCCATTTTGCGATGTTTCACGCTTTACCTTTCCATTGCTGACTATTGTAAAAGTTGCGTAAACGCCCTCGCCTCATTTAGCATGGGTATTTTTAGAGGGTTTCCTATCAAGGAAGTGTCATTGTGAGGCTTCCATGGGAATGCAAATTGCATCTCTGGCTGAATGTATTGCCTCATACCCATCAGCTTTTACAGCACTGTAGGGATTGTTTACTATGGCAGAGCCGTCTTTCCTCTAGAAGCGGGGCCTTGAGAGTGTTTATTTTGGGGCTTGAAGATTTGAATCGCTTGTTTGGCTTCAATTTAGTTCTTTAAAACGTCGCCCCCCTCGTGCATTCGCTTGGAGGAAGCCAACCAAGAGTTTCGGAACAAATTACATCTCGCTGTCTCATTCATATTCACCGTCGCCTGTCAGGTCCTAGCGGTGATGAATTTAGTTGTTAGGCCTGGTGGGCACGCTCGAATTTGCCAAAGCAAACGCTTGTGCTGAATTCATTCCACGCACGCAGCTCGGGGACCGATCGCTGGATACGTAGGATGCCAGTCACCTGCCATCAGACGAGTCGATTGGGATGGGCGTGGAATAGCAAAAGGAAAGGTTTCACCGGTGCAGCGTTCCGCACGATTGGTGGAAGTGCTCTTCTCGGAGGAATATCATCATCTGTAGAGTGCTGAGAGTGCTGCTTGCAGCATGTAACGGAAATGAAGAATAGTTCTTCCACTTTATTATGCTTTCATCTAGCGGTCTCTACAGCGGCTGTGCTTTTAAGGCAAGCCAATATTTTGCTTTATGTTTGGGTTTTGTACATTACAGCTGTGTGTTTTTTGAGATTGAGTTGTGCACGTCAACCGTTCCAGTCTCCTCTGGGAAATATTATGGTTAAGGGATCTGATGGGAGTTTTTTTCCCCTTAAGCCAACACCAATTTTAGACTTGAGTTTGTCCTTTGTACATGCACACACTCTGATAGATGCCTAATCCTCTTGATATTTGATGAGATTTTCTTTGTTTGAGGAAGTATTGTGTCTGTGGAGGTGCTGTCTGATTTGCAGCGTCTTGGGACGGTCAAGAGGGCCTCAGATACACCTGTCGAGTGTTTGCCAGTACACAAACCGGTCCTGAGTAATAGTTGTGTGTCTTTTGGATTATTTTATTTTGTTTTTCCATAGACTTTTCTTCTAACTTGAGACTGTAATAATGCTAGAAAGGCAGGAAACATATTCTGTGCAAGTTGTAGGAAATGCTTTTAGCTATATGGAAGCATGTTCTTGTTTGTTGTTGCATTATGAAATGTCTGTTATGCAAGTACATATTGCTTTTCAAGTTTGTATTACAGATATATTTACTCCAACATTTTTATTTTTTTTTTTAATATTTATTCTGTCGATAAGCTGAGGCTCCAAAACAATAGTTCCCAAAAACATTATTCACATTATTATTATTATTATTATTATTATTATTATTATAATAATAATAATAATAATAATAATAATAATAATAATAATAATAATATAATAATAATAATATTATAAATAATTCTAATATAAATAGTATACATTATATTACTGATGATTATAATTGTAGTAGTAGTGATGATGATGATGATGATGATAACTCCTAACAAATATAAAAGCACATTATTTAATAATAATAATTCCTAAAATAAATATTTATGGCATATGCTATTCAATAGTTGTAGTAGTAGTAATAATAATAATTCCTAAAATAGTGCCCAAAAACATTCACAGTAAATAATAATAATAAGTATATAAGTATAAATAATAATGATGAATAATATTTATAATAATAATAATAATAATGTAATAATAATTGTAATAATAATAATAATAATAATAATAATAATAATAATAATACAGTAATAACAATAATAATATTTATAACAATAATATAAATAGTATACATTATATTAATGATGATAATTGTAGTAGATAATAGTGATAATTCCTAAAATATAAATAGCATTTATTATTCAATAATATTGATGATGATGATGATGATGATGATGATGATGATGATGATGATACTCATAACGTGAAATATTAATGACATATGTTTTGTAGTAATAATAATACTAATAATACTAATAATAATAATAATAATATTATTATTTTATTATTATTATTATTATTATTATTATTATTATTATTATTATTATTATTATTATTATTCCTTAAATATAAATGGCATATATTTATTTAATAATGATAAAAATGAAAATAATACCTAACATAAATATAAATAGTATTTATTCAGTAATACTAATAACTCCTAAATATTAATAAATATTAATGACATATATTATTCACTACTACTACTACTACTACTACTACTACTAATACTAATACTACTAATAATAATAATAATAATAATAATAATAATAATAATAATAATAATAATAATAATAATAATAATAATAATAATAATAATAATAATAATAATAATTTCCTTTAATTTAATTTACCCAGACTTTTGAGCTTAACTCTCTCGCCCCCTTGAGTACTAAGGTTAGTTACCACCACAAACACACAACGGCTTACATAATTATGTTCAACAAGACTTGTTTCAGGAAGTGTTGTTGAAGTGTGTTTCAGTCCCATCCTCACTCTGGAAGAAAACTCGACGCTCCAACGACTTTTGGCCGGCGTTCCTTTTTCAAAGCAAATTCCGTGACGATTCTTTCTTTTTGCTTTCATCCAGTAAGTCATGGAGTAGTGACAGCATGTCAGGCTCCTGCTCTTCAACAGGAGGAGACCGTTCCTCATCCCACGCTTCTCTGTCCTACTCCTCCAACTGCCTGGAAAAGCTTGGCACAGGCAATTAAACTTTCCCCAGTGCACGGATTTGAATCGGCTTCATCCGAAAGATATCCACTCTCTTTAACACCGTCTCCTGGAGTGTGCACTACACATTTGCTTGCCTCCCAGTAGGGTTTATTTATAAGCAGGCACATCTGAGTCGAGGTGTGGAGTCTGCCTCTCGTTTGTTCAGACGATTCATCTGCTTCTCTCCTCTCCTGCAGATGTGACGTTCACGCTGCTCCAGCTGAAAGTGAGCTGTCCCTGTGTAAATCCTTGTTAAAGTTCACTGCTGTCCCCTCTGCACCCGGCATTCTGAAGAGCTGACATCTCTCCCCATAATCTGCTGCCCTTCTCTCCTCTTTTCTCCTGTCTGGCTGTGCCAGATCACTCGAGCAAACTTACAGAGGCTTGAGTTTTTACAGACCGTGCACCTAAAATTTGTATTGAGACTTATCGGATTAGGATGCAGTATTCGTAGGGTCTGTGCTGTGCTTTATTAGAGCTGTTTTCCAAGGCAAGACATCTGCATTACTAACGTTGATCAGCATAGAAATGTAGTTCCATTACTGAATGCATGATTTTGACAATTTTTTTTTTTTTTTTTTTTTGTATGGAAGTATTAGTATAAGCACCTTAAAGGGGACCTAATGCCCCTTTTCACAAGTAATGTAATATCAGTCTCTGGTGTCTCCAGAATGTGTCTGTGAAGTTTCAGCTCAAAATACCCCATAGATTTTTTTTTTTTAATTAATTTTTTTAACTGCCTATTTTGGGGCATCATTAACTATGCACTGATTTAGGCTGCGGCCCCTTTAAATCTCGCGCTGTGCACAGATCCAGACAAAATCCCCCACAGATCATTTAATAGCAGCTTGTCAAATTTGCCCCTATTTGGGTGTGAGCAAAAACACGCCATTTTGTGTGTGTCCCTTTAAATGCAAATGAGCTGCTGCTCCCGCCCCCTTTCCAGAAGAGGGCGGAGCTTTAACAGCTCAACAACAACAAAGCGGATTGTTCAAACCGGAGTGACACTGATGGAGAGACTCAGGAAGAAGTCACAACTTTTAGACGTTTCTGAATGGTTAGTGGATAAATTTATGCTCAATTTGTGATCAATTCCTTCGCTATAATCAGAATAAACAATAATTCTGCCTTTTTAAATGGTAGGTTGTCTATGGTTTATACATGCATCATCAAATAATGATTTAAACTATAATATCTGTGCTAGTATCTCGATATAGGTGCGTTATAATGATATGGAGCTCTGTAATCCATCACACCCCGTTGGGAAGTCACTGCGTTATTATTGTGCTTTTGGTCAAATGAATGCGTTCTGGGGAAATTTGATATTGGGAATCCTCCCAGCACCTCACTCTTACGCTCTCCCATGATGCCCCAGTGTGAAGCCTTTCGCTTTGACTAATGAACGGCCCTGGAAATGTCAAACTTTTCTTTAGCCAGCACAATCATTTCTCATAAACTCATTTTCTCTCTCTTTATCTCTTCCAGTTCAATATCAGATGGAGATGATGAGGAGTCTCCGGCATGTGAACATCGACCATCTCCACGTCGGCTGGTATCAGTCCACGTACTACGGCTCTTTTGTCAGCCGAGCCCTGCTGGACTCGCAGTTCAGCTACCAGCATGCAATCGAAGAGTCTGTGGTGCTTATTTATGGTGAGTCTCATTAGACACAGTAAGAGCGTATTACTCGCATTGCAACTGTAAAATATATTGTGCAAATTAAAAAGTAGGTCCCACGTCATTTTATCAAATTTAAGGTTATAAAAAAAGTCTGTTCACCCAAAAATGAAAATTCTCTCATAATTTTCTCACCCTCAAGTTGTTCTAAACCTATTTGAGTTTTTGTTCTGTTGAAGTTATTTTGAAGAATGTTGGTAATCAAACAGTTTCTGGTCCTCATTGACTTCCATAGTATTTTTTTTTTATTCTATGGAAGTCAGTCAGTGGGGACCAGAAACCCACATTCTTCAAAAATATCTTCTTTTTTTGTTCAATAGAACAAAGAAAACTCACCATTTACAGCCAATACAGACAATTTACTATGAAAATACATTGTTTTAAAGCTTTTTAACAGTTATAGCACCACCTATAGTCCGGTTTTCGTAAAATTGCACATGCCTGATTAGAATTATGTCACATGTGCTCACTGATTTTCGTGAGGTTCTGAATTTTTGTTTAGGAGTTATAGGCTTTTCCCTGCATTTTCTAAATGCTATAGCTATCCAAAGGGTAAAGTTCAACTTTTTTTGCTAATTATTCATCTAGAGAGTCGAGAGAATTGTACTGCACTTGTTTGGTTCCAAAAACCTAGGACTAGTTTGCAAAAGTAGTTTTTTTTTTTTTTTTTACATAATCAGGAATATTTAATGAACTATTTGATTGACAGCAGTGGTTCTTGAGGCAAAGTGGTTCAGTATGAGGAGATCTATCAAATAACATGAATATTGTGTGTATGTGTGAAACACCACCTGATTACAGAGTTGTAAAACTCGTTTTTCATATTCTTACAGGCCATGAGTCAAACATGCCCACTGAGTTTCGTTCCGATCGGCCTCCGTTAACCTGGTCTAATAGGTGCTTCAACTTCATTGACATGCAATTAGACCAGGGCAAGGGTCTTTCACAAAAAATACTTCAATTAAACATCTACAAAGTGAAAAAAATGATAATTTGGCTTTTTGATTGTGTTTTATTCCCATTATGCCCAAGAACACCTTTTGCAGTGCTCAAGTCTGTTTTTTAAATCAGTTGCGTACTTGTTGGTTTTAGTTAAAGTATGCAATGCCGAAATGCTGAGGATTGTTTTGTGGTTGTTGATCAAGGTCTTCCTGTTGCTCAGTCAAGGGTTCGATACACAAACTTGCAGAATGAATGCCTTGAATGCGATGCAAATCTCTTGAGATGAAAGCATCTGTGTGTTGCATGAATGTAAAGTGCATTGGTACAATGGTGTGTGAAGTGTGTCCTCAGGACTGGAGTATCTTACTGCCCTGTATTCCACACTCGGTTCACGGCCGCCGTGCTTTATATTTAATCATGCCCCCTTTAAACCCATCAATAATGCAGGCTGATATATTAAAGGCTAAATAAAAATCTGCTCACATCTCTCTGCATACCGCAGAAAGACGTCTTGCAGTTTTAGACCGTGTTAGAAAGCTGTGTTTTTAGTGGAATTTCATCCAATGCATTTCAAGATAAATCACACATGACTTAATGCACTTTTTTTTTTTACAATAATGCATTTAGCAGACTTGTTTATCTTAATATTTAAATAAAGCAACTTGCATTGCATTCATCAGGTGATTAAATATGATAAAGTTTTGCAACCCTTGTCTCACAACTTGAGACGTCTGATACGTAAATGCATTTCTAATGTTACAAATGGGTATTTGTGTTTCAAACAATTCACATTAAGATGTGAAATAGTCTTGCTTAAAAATGAAAACTGACAGTTCTGGACACATTGGGTAAAAAAATGCTATTGTTTTTTTCCCCTTTATTTGATATGACTTATTTAAATTGTTAAAAATATAAATAAAAAAACATATAATTATAATAAATAATGCAATGGTTTGAACCCATGACCTTGCCAATGCAAGCGCAATGCTCTATAGTTTAAGATCCAAACATTAGACTGGGGTGATAAAAATAGCACTTAAAATCCAAAATCTTCTCAGTTGTTTTTGGACTGGACAATAATAGAAAACTACAAAAAGTACATTTATTTTGTTTTTCTGCGATATGAAAATAACTGGAACTTGAGTAGCTCTATTTGGATAGAATGAATTATTCTAGAATGATTGGGATGATTTGTCTCTGTGGAAAATTAAATTTAAAGTAATTAAAAAAAAAAAAAAAAAAAAAAAAAAAAGTACTTTTTAAGCCCTCCGGTGAAGTGAATGTACTATATTTTATTTTTGATTTAATTAAATATTTAATATTTTACATTTTATGGTACTAATTTATATTTACGCTTAGTTAGGATCTGTTTATTACCTGTTAACCACTTTTTGAGTGTAGACCTGAAAATTAAATTTCCAACTTTAAACTGTTATAAATCTTTAATGCTTTGGATCACAGACTAAAGTTTGGTCTCTTTTTAAAGGTCCCGTTTTTCGTGGTTTTTTGACGCTTTGATTGTGTTTATTGTGCAATATAACATGTGTTCATGTTTCGCGTGTAAAAAAACACAGTATTTTTCACATAATTTACTTATCTGTATACCGCTGTTTCCACTGTCATAAAAACGGGCTGATGACTTCCTTGTTCTATGAAGTCCCTCCTTCAGAAATACGTAACGAGTTCTGATTGTGCCAGCGGTTCCTGTGTTGTGATTCGACAGCTCTGAGTGCACCGTGCCCGGAAAAGTCACGCCTCTTACCATAACGTGGAGATGCACGCGCTCAGTGTTATTGTAAACATGTCTTTTTACATTTTACCCTATCAATTTGAGCCGGAATCAGACCCGGTGATTGGACTGCGGGATGAAAATAACAGCGTTTCGACGACATGGCGACAAACACACTCTACAAACGCAACTCTTGTGTATTCCTGTGGGCGGAGGTTAGTCAAAAAACTGTTTTAGTGACGTCATTAAAGAAGGAAGTAGAGGGATGTAGTCCAAACTGGCCGTTCGATGTAGGCGACTTCTGTTAAATAAAATATCTCGCTTGGCATTGAACTTTGAGCTTTAAAATTTTACAGATTTTATTTATACTCTAACAACAACATTACACACTAACTAAAGTTTGAAACATGGGATCACGAAGAACGGGACCTTTAAAGAAAATACATATTGCTGAAGTGAAAAAAGTTGAAAAAAAAAAATATATAGAAGTTAACATTGTTTTGAATTTATTATGAAAAATGCACAAAATATTTTCAATTTTAATACAAATATATATTTTCCAAAACATTTTTTTTACTGTAACTGAGAAAATCAAATCCGTAAATCTAAACAAGATGTGTTCCAAATTTGGGGTTGATATTTCAAAAAAAATGTCTGTTTGAGCGCAGTACCAAACGCCTCCACTAGATGAATCAGCGTTTTTGAACAAATCACTTGAATGAATGATTCAATGACTCACTCGCTCATAACGACTTTCACTTGTTTCATTACTGGATGAATCAACATTTTTGAACAAATCTCTTGAATGAATGATTCAATGACTCACTCGCTCATAAAGACTTCACTTGTTTCATTACTGGATGAATCAGCGTTTTTGACGAGGAGCACAAGTGTGACTGCTTTTCAGGACCATTTAGCCTTTTTGAATCATATCCATGATTTTTTTGTGCTCATATAGCAAATGGCAAAACCTTTACCAAGTTACGTACACTTCCGGTGAAAAAAAAAAAAAAAACCTTTTTAGGTCAAAAATGACCAAACAGTTGCAGAAGGTTTAAGCTGCACGATTGACAAACGTAATTGTCGATTAGATATTGTATATGTAATTGCGATTATTAAAGGCATAGTTCACCTAAAAATGAAAATAGTCATTTACTCACCCTTTTAAAGAATGTTGGTAACCAATCATTTGACAGTAGACATTGACTTCCATTGTATTATTTTTTTTCTACTATGAAAGTCAGTTTCTACCATCAACTGATACCAACATTCTTCAAAATATCATCATCTGTGTTCAGCAGAAGAAAAACATACAGGTTTGGAACAGCTTGATTAAATGATGACAGAATTTTTATTTCATTTCATTTTCACACAGAACTGTTGTCACTCCTGAAATGAATTGTCATGTCAAACAGACTCTTATAAATCAGTCATGGGAAATGAGAACTGTGCGAGTTTTGCTTTGTATCAAACGGCAAAACGTTGTAGCATGACGCATTCATGACATCTCACATCCTGTTGATGCTGAAATATATTGTGCATTTTATTATTATTATTATATAAAATGGGCACTGTGACTCTAGATGGACGTTCCTTTGGCAAAGCAAGGACATTTCTAAAGTCCGCCGGACCCTCTGCAGGGTGTGTGTGAGTGGCAGCTCAGATAAGGCCAGTGCGAACACTTCAAAGGCTTTGACAACTCTCTGACAAGCACATTAATTCAATACAACTCGCTTACTAAAAGCAGTGGCGAGCTTTTGTGGTCGGCGCAGCTTGATTATGAAAACTGACAGCACCTGCAGTCGATGATTTCTTTATGAAAGAGGGGGAAAAGGCTTCTCTGCGTGACCTCCTGCCCCTCGCGCTTCAGATTGGTTATCCGTCGGTGAATATAAATGTCTTGTAGGCGTGGGATGGAAGTGGTTGTTTTATGGTGCTTAACTCTGTGACCTTTGTTATTGTCAGACGCCTTGTTCCCATTTCAAATGCAACATTGTATCGCTTATCTAAGCTTTTTCCTCTACTATCTGTTTATATCTGATAATCTGTTTCTAATCTGTAATGATGATGATGAATAATCTTTAAATGTAATCTGTATCTGTTTTAATGATCTGATTACTCTTGAACTGATTTGGTTCATTCAGGCTCATCCATACCCTGTAATGTATTTAAAGTGATGTTGCTATTGCTTCTAGAGAAAATGCAAGCACAAATGTCGTATTTCACACATTGTGTGTGATATTTCTCACATCCCTCTAGCAAGATAGCAGCATCGGCCAGTGTTTACATTAAATATGATTAAACCTGGATCATTGAATGTGCATGCTGCTGTTTTGTTTTTTTGTTTTTGCAGCAAATGGCATTTTTGGCCGAAAATGTGAGTGCATCACTAATATCCATGTGACGTTTTTTTATCTCATGCTTTCTGCAGCTCTTCCAGTAGGTGTGATTAGCTTGTGTTTCTTACAAACCTTACAGTCAAACTGTTTTCAACACCTTAAGATTCATCCATCCATAAAACCCTTTTTGCTAGAGCTGCACAATTGTTCATTAAAAGATGGCGATCTCGATTCAAACACATATACGATCTCATTCCTGAATGACAACGATTCGTTTGTCTATTGAATCTTTGAGAAAATCACACCGCTGATCCAGAGAGAGCAGTTGTCATGTGTAGATATGAAACAGCTTTTCAACCACACAATATCATTATTTCTGTTACGAATATTCATATCACAGAAGTACTGGGATAAAAGTTTATAGTTCAGATATAAACACTGTTGTCTACATTAGTAATCAAAAAAGAGCAAATCCTTTTGAAAGTAACTTTAAGCTTCAAATAACAATTGTATCAATTACATCATTACACCAGTAGGTGGCGACAAGTAACTTAAAAATGTATGTCATTGAATCATTCATTCAAGAGATTCGTTCAAAAATGTTGATTCATCCAGTAATGAAACAAGTGAAGTCTTTACGAGCAAGTGAGTTGTTGAATCATTCATTCGAGATTCGTTCAAAAATGTTGGTTCATCCAGTAATGAAACAAGTGAAGTCTTTGAGTGAGTCGTTGAATCATTCATTCGAGATTCGTTCAAAAATGTTGGTTCATCCAGTAATGAAACAAGTGAAGTCTTTATGAGTGAGTCATTGAATCATTCATTCAAGAGATTTGTTCAAAAATGTTGATTGATCCAGTAATGAAACAAGTGAAGTCTTTATGAGCGAGTGAGTCGTTGAATCATTCATTCAAGTGATTTGTTCAAAAACGTTGATTCATCCAATAATGAAACAAGTGAAGTCTTTATGTGCGAGTGAGTCGTTGAATCATTCATTCAAGAGATTCGTTCAAAAATGCTGATTCATCCAGTAATGAAACAAGTGACAACTTTGAGTGAGTCATTGAATCATTCATTCAAAGCATTTTTAAAAAAATATTTTTTATAATAGACTGCAAAAATTAACATTTTATCAGAATCAAGATCTTTATTTGAAACAAAATGTTTATCCAGAATTGTGCAGCTCTATTGTTTTCCATCTAGTCTTTGTTCTTAAGCGTATTTGAACCTTGTTAGTGTAGCTTTTTCAGTGAACGTCCAGCAGTCTTCTTCACATTTGCATGTTTAGTCCCAAAATGCATCTGCTTCTCAAAATACAAACTCTGATCTGCGTTGTCTTTTAAATCCAGTTGTCTTTCTTCTTCAGCGACAGCAGTTGCACGCTTTCATATGCAGACAGCAATAGACTGCCGAGTTTCTATGGAAAGCACTTTCTTTTTGAAACCAAAATTGGGCTTGAGGAAAAGTGTACTCAATATTTCAACAACCGAAAAAGACATTGTAATACCATTTCCACACTTCATTAAGTAGCAGGACCATTTCAAACAGTACTAAGGTAATAAGAAATGTTTCTGTAGTACCGCATTAGCAGTCATTTTGTAAGGATGAGGTATCACGGCGGTTGCTGAGAGGACTGGAGTGATGCCGCGGCTTTGCTTTGTGCAGGTGAAGACTGAATAAAAACCATCATTTCAAACGGTAATTATAATTCTCAGCATTAGTGTTGTTTTTCATCAATTCAATGCTTCCTCGGTGAGCAAAAGTATCAGTTTAAAAGCCTATTCCAAACTTTTGAATTGTAGCGTGTATCAAATATCATCAAGGATATAATGAAATATAATTAATTATAGCTACATCTCTCAGCCCTAAAATCTGCCATTCATGGAGTTTTTAGTCTGCATTGCCAGAGAGAATGTGCAATTACTTCCTTTGTCCTTTTTGAACTATGAAAAAAATTATATTTGCAATTTAATGCCACAGAAAGAACCAGTTTCTAATAATCTGGAGGTACTGCTGCTGTACACTGTAAACTGAATAATTTGGCAAAACTCAAAAAAATTGAGGTAATCAGTTACATCAATTTTTTTTAACTTAAGAAAATCAAAGTTTAAGTGAGCAGAACTGGCAGATTTCAATTTTGTATTCATACTTTTTAATTGCTCTTAACTTGAAATGGTAAATTAGCAAAGCAAAGCATTAAACACTACTAAATCTCCCAAATCAAACACAAAAACACATTATATAACACTTAATTTTAGCATTTACTCTCCCTTTCAAGTGTCATGTCTAAGCATTCTGGGAAATAGGAATCCCAGCCCAGTTTCAGGTAAATTTAAAGGATTAGTTCACTTCAGAATTAAAATTTCCTGATAATTTACTCACTCCCATGTGATTCAAGATGTTTCTGTCTTTCTTTCTTCAGTGGAAAAGAAATGAAGGTTTTTGAAGTACCGCAGTAGGGCGAAAAATTCAATCTTATTTTCTCCAAAATTGGAGAAAATACTTCAAAATTGTCTGACTTTTTTTTTTGCAAAGGTCCTTTGACTTAGTCTTTGCACATTCACTTTGTAAACACTGGATTGGTACTTCCGCCTACGTCACGTGTGACCTATCCAACGTGATCATCGCAGAGCAGTTTTTTAGAAAATGTCCGATGGTTTCTCTAGATAAGACTCTTATTCCTCGTCTGGGATCATGTAGAGCTCTTTGAAGCTGCACTGAAACTGACATTTGGACCTTCAACCCGTTGAACCCCAGTGAAGTCCACTATATGGAGAAAAATCCTGGAATGTTTTCCTCAAAAACCTTCATTTCTTTTCCACTGAAGAAAGAAAGACATGAACATCTTGGATGACATGGAGGAGAGTAAATTATCAGGAAATTAATTCTGAACTGAACTAATCCTTTAAGTTCGTCTAAATTAAAAGAAACAAATTTATAAAACTCAAAACAATGAAACAATTGAGATTACTCAATGTGTTTCGTGATATCAAAAGAAAAAGTCCCAAATATTCATAAAAGTTCTTTTGAATGAACTAATTTGAGTTTGTCCTACTCAAACCAATTAAATATTTCAAGCATTGGGGTTTAGTGAGTTCAACATTGATTTTAATCATGTCTTCAATCACATGCAACACATACTTCACGCGAAATCGAAGAATGAACTGGTGTGGTGTCATTTTGAACAAGTTAAGGCAAAAACGAAGTTCTTTTCGGGATTTTGAAGCAGTTTGCCAAAGCCAACTTTTTGGAAAAATTCGCTCTGGCTGGTAATAGGTAGGTGTTGCTCTGAGGCTCCGCCTTCTTTGAGGTGGAAATCTTTTCCAGTTCATTTAGTCTTTCCAGTCCATCGAGGACAGACATGCGTAAGCGAAAAATGAAAAAGAACTTGTGAATATATCGCCCCCTTTAATGTCTTGAGAAAAGCATGCGTGTTGCACAAGCGGCAACCTCCCCCTTTCTCTCGTGAAGCCAATACGGAAGTAACTTAAAGTTTGGTCTATACTGCTATTTTTGCCCTTCATGACAACTCTGAGGGGGGTGAATTTTTTTATAACTTATCCGTTTAAATTATATTAAGCCTTAAAGTTCTGCATAATTAAGGGCGTGGTCACTTGAGTGACAGGTATATTGCGCTGCTGTCTGTGAGCCGTCATGTTACCTCAGCTGCCGCTGAATTTGGCATCTCAGCCGTTTTTGTGCTTTTTTTCTCGATTATTTTATACACTTATAAAATATGGCTTGCTGCATAACATTCGAGACTGATGTGTGTCTGTGTAGATGTGCATGCATGGGGAAGAGACACAGAACACACGTTGTTGGATCGTGGCATTGGCTGAAAGTTTTGGTTGTGAGATTTACTACAATGACAATACCAGGAGGATATACAACTCCGACAGCACTGCTTGGATATTATAACTAAAACTGCTGCACTATTTTGAAAAAAATATACTTTGGACACGGCTCATTTGTTTGTTAGATACGATCGTATACAGTTTTACAACATAAACACTGCTCAGATTGCATCCTTTCTTGAAGAACGATGACAGAGAGCAGATCATTCAGAAGAAATGTGAAATGTTTTTTTGTTTTGCAATGGACATTTATATTTTACCCAAGTGCCACAGATTGGATTCATCTCGCGATCTCTATTTCATTATAAAGAATTTTCCATGATTGATTTTCCATGTTGTTATTTGCACACCCAACACTACTGCTGTTGGAGCATCTATATCTTAAAAAACACCGTAGATTGACAGTAAACCTTTAGAACATTCTGATGATAAAACTTATCTTCATTAATATTTTAGATCGTATCTAGATAGATAGCTCCTTTGCTGCTAACATGGTGGCGTCGAGCTAGGTGGGCGTGGTTTCAGCAACCAGTCATATCAGCTCAAACCACCTCCCCGCCTCTTTGCCCATTTTCAGTTATCCGGGAGTGACGTGCGGTGACGCGCAGCTAAGATGGCCGCGGCCTCATTTACGCTTCAAAACTGCTGTTCAGAACTCTATGGGTGACGTCACGGATGCTACGTCCATATTTTTTTACAGTCTATGGTGTTGCATCATGACCCTTAACTGATTTGACAATTAGCAAGTGTTCCAAGAAGTATCAAGCATCGCCTTGACTTATAAAAAACCTCCTTTTATTCATGCAAACCAGAATGCATTGGAAAAAAAATCAATTCAAGATGGCAGATGAAACAAAATAAATGTTGTGCTTTTCATTTAATACCAAAACACTTGGCTGGAAACAGTTTAGAGTAATTAAAAATTGACTTTTTTTTTTACCCAGTATTTGTCTGTGTGTGTTACTTTTTTTCTTCTTATTGGAGTATTGCTTCATTAACTGACTTTAACTCAAACTCTGTGTGAATCTAGCTTATGTTTGCGATGTTTTTTGCTTCATAGATCCCATAAAGACTGCGCAGGGCTCTCTCTGTCTGAAGGCCTACAGGTTGACCCCCAAATTAATGGAGATCTGCAAGGAGAAAGACTTCTCTCCGGAAGGGTAAGACACTGTTTTTACTCTTACCAAATTAAAACACTTCATTCCATTTCCATTTACTTCGGTCACTTCCTTCTCCATTTACTATTAGTCTGTCGCTAATGAGAAGCGTCTTCAGCGCACACAAACAGAAGTGCATCCCGGCTCAGAACGAGCCATCAGTGAGGGGCTTTTATTTGTCACGATGGGGCGTCTTTGAAGGAGTAGTCAGCACTGTCTGCCAAACAAACAAATGCACAAAGTTTACAACCTCACTGGCTTCTCGGCAGATGGTAATTGGTTTTAAATTGCTGCTAGACATAAGCCTAATGGGGGAATGTATCAGCGAAGCAGTGATGTCTGAGCGATCGGGAGAAAAATACCAACATAAAGACTTTCGCTCGAGGACTCGAGCGCTGAAGGGTTAGCTGTGGGTAAAGAGGGTTCACAGATGCATTAGAGTCAACATGACTTTATATTGTCGTATTAATGCATGTTACAGATTAGGGGTGTCGCGATATCCTTCATGATAACCATGATATTCAAAAATCAATATCATGTTAATTAAGGGTGTGACAATATATCGTGATAACTGAAATATTTAAAATGAATAATACAATGACACGTAAATAATCCAGCGCCAGTACCTGGTTGACATCTCAAAGTACAGTATGTGTCGGTATTTCACCGTAACGCTGCTATCTGACATAAAACGGAAGGAGATGCAGCGCGCACAGCTTCTACTGCCGTGCAAAATCATGACGTCTGATAAGACAGAGGAGATTCTCTTCACAGCAGAGCATGTGAGCGAAAACCATTTTAGTTTCGTATTTATCTTTAAATATTATATTATTTTTTATTTCATCTGTTGATTAAGAAAGTGAACAGCACGAGTAAGATAGCTACATCATAAGATGCAATCATACATCGTAAGGTGCAGTATATCGGGAGACATGGAGTGGGTCAGACATGATTTTGACCACTTCATTTAGTTTTGTTTTGTAGAAAGCCTTTCGTTAAAGTGATTTTCGTTTAAGATTAAAATTAAGATACAATTTTTACAAATGTTTCATCAACCAATTGCCTGTATTTAATACATAAGAAGCAAATATAGAAGACAATATAATGGAGGCGCCGGCGCGATCACTTGCACGTGAACTGGAGCGCGTCTCATAAATGAACCGAAACTCCGCTTATAGGCTACTTGAATGAAATGTGCATTTAAAATGCAGATAGAGATGTTCTGAACGATTTAACATGTAGGGAATTAACACACTGTTTTGACAGTATGTGTTTTTCTGTGTTAAAGCCATCTTGGTTATTTACGCAAGTATAATGTATATTTAAATGCTATGCTAATCTACATTGCCTTTATCACTGTATTGAATATAATTTCTGCCTCTAAATCTTTTCAGTTTTTCGGGAAACATTCAGGCAGTGTTTTTACTCCAGCTTGAAATAAGATAAACTAAATGCTTGTCTTCCTTCATAAATATTTGCTAAAGACAGAATGCTAAAAGTAAAAATGATTGTTTCTTGTGTTTATTAGTTGTTTATCAGTATCTGATTAAGTGTAATGTATGCAATGGTGTGATTCATTGGCTTAAAAGTTTCTATAGAAATCACGATATATTGATATTGTGAATTCTTTCGGCCACGATAACCATGGTGTGAAAAATCTGATATCATGACAGCCCTATTACAGATCTTACTGTGCATAATTAATCTATGAGCCTTTTTTCCAAAATGATTTATTTTATAATCTTTCATCAAAACAACCGCCTGGGCGATATATTGATACTCCTGGTATTTTCAAATATTTTTCTGGTAATATAAAATATGATTTTTGCATTTCAATGTGTTAATTTAAACTGTAATCCACCAGAAAAAAAAAAAAAAAAAGAAAAAAAAATGGTCCAGTACTCTAATTTTATATGTATATATATGTAAGTTAATATATAAATACATAATAATGTTTTTAGTATTATTAGTAGCAGTAGTATTTTTTTTTTTTTAATCTATTATTGTTGTTATAAGTTATATATATATAAAACTACACTTATAGTTATGTATTTTCAACATTATATATTTTCTATACATTTTATATATAATATATAAAAAGAGAGAGACGGAGATAAAATAATGTAATATTTTATTATATATTTTATGTATGCAATTGGATTTATTCATTATAAATTAATGTTTATTTATATATTATAATATTTCCATGCTCCTGTTTGTTTATATAAAACATATATAAAAAAAAAAAAAATATATATATATATATATATATATATATATATATATATATATATATATATATATATATATATATATTTTTTTTTTTTTTTTATTATATATGTTCAAAGCATCTCTTTGAATTATTCTATTATATGAGAGAAATTAAATAGATAATATAAAATATTATATTACACATTATTATTCATTGATTATTAATTTATGAATTAATATTTATATAATTTTATATTTTTCTGTATGCTCTTGGTTTAAAAAAATGTACAGTCCTTTTTTCAGCTAACATCTCAAATGTCTGATTTCACTCAGAAACATGTCATATTACAGATTTAAGCGCTGTGTTTCATGTTGACATCAAGCATATAATGTGGCCTGTTCTGACCTTGTCATCTGCCAGCGCCCCCGGGTTGACACTCGTCATTCGTCGGCGCTTCTTGAATATTCATCTAGTTAAGGAGAGCAATGCTATTGATTATGAAAATAAGCCTCTATTTGTGTAGTGCACGTAGCTGGGTGGGTCATCGTGAATGATGCATACAGATCGCTTGTCAGGTTCATACGGAATATCAATCTGAAATCTGCGCTCCGGGTTTGTGAGGCGGTGCTATATTGATATTCCTCAAACATTCTCCTGCTCCTCCATAATTTTCTGCAATTCAGCTCAAATCGCAGAACATACCGACTCGTTCAAATGATGGATTGTGGACAGTGGGTCCAGTGACCCTCAAAATGAGACGCCAGTAGTGCACCGACAAAAGTGCTCAACCAAATAGACAGTTTGTCGTTTACACCTGGTAATAACGTGCGTTTCATTGAATTGCATTGATTGAATTGGTATATTCTGCTGCATGTGCTTCTCAATATATCATTTTAAAACCCTTCTGTAAGTTCAGTAGATGATTGACATGTGCATGCAGTCTTTTTGGTGGTGTTTGTGATGCATCAAGGTGCATTAACAAGTGATGCTTCAATGTATATAATGAGAAAATTAAAGTGTTGCATGTTGTGGGAGACTCCAAAATGATAGTATATATTGTATATTTTCTTAATTATTGGTTTGCTATCAATACAGACCGCATTTTTGTAACTGAATTTCTGTTTTCCCAGGCTGAAGAAGGCGTGCGTCGGCTTCGAACACATGTTCGAGGAAGTCCCCATCGTCATCAAGAACTCTCATCTCATAAACGTGCTCATGTGGGAACTGCAGGAGAAGAGTACGGTGGCTGACAAGCACGAGCTGCTCAATCTGTCAAGCAGGTCAGAATCACCCCGACCTCTGCGCCCCCGTTGTGAATTTTGGGGAAAACATTTGTCGTTTGCTGATTCATCTGGTCAGTTCGTGTCTTTTAAGCCTCTCTGCCAGGGGTCTGTTTTGCTCAGGAAGTTGACCGAGGAAATGCAATACATGCTGACATGCCCTGACGGCACAGTTTAATCTTGACACTCGAAATAGGGCTTGCGTGTTGTGTTCCCTGGCCTGAAGTAGTACAAAACCAGCCTTCTGGGAGCAGAGAAATACTGCAAGTGCAAAGCAGTGATTTTATTCCTGCATTTTTGATGCTTTTAGACAAATACAAACACAAGCATGCATCCTTCAAATCTAGTATATCATATTATAATCTAAAGCTTTGTCATTTTACGCCGGACTGCTTCACAAATGCGGGTCAATTCAACACAAAAGATGAACATGACGGCACATGCTAGTGGATGAGTTGAATCAACTCCACAGCAACTACATCAATTTATCCACTAACCATTCAGAAACGTCTAAAAGTTGTAACTTCTTCCTGAGTCTCTCCATCAGTGTCGACTCTGGTTTGAACAATGTAAGGCTGAACACTTTCGTCATTTTGGCTGCGTGAGATTCTCCAGCTTTGTTGTTGTTGAGCTGTTAAAGCTCCGCCCTCTTCTGGAAAGGGGGCGGGAGCAGCAGCTCATTTGCATTTAAAGGGACACACACAAAAACGGCGTGTTTTTGCTCACACCCAAATAGGGGCAAATTCGACAAGCTATAATAAATGATCTGTGGGGGATTTTGAGCTGAAACTTCACAGACAAGATTAAATGTTTTTTTTTTTTTGCATTTAACGTCGTTCGTTATTCCTGATAACCACCAGATGAGAGCCACTGACCTAAAATTACGTTTTTCGGGGGTCCATCAGTAATGCTGCTAGCCGGAGCTGGACGTTTTATTCTCCTGCAAATAGTCCTCTCTTCTAAATTAATTTGGCTAATCCAGTTAGATTCCACTGAATTTTATTACAGATTGAGTCGAGTCTGTTTCCAGGAGAGCAGTTCCCAGAAATGAGCCTCATTACATTCAGAATAATTTTTTTCTTTTTCTTTTAATAATATGAGCTTCAAGGACAGCATATTAAATGTGTTGAATTTAGAGGAATGATTATAGAGTCTATAAAAGAGACTTTTTTAATTTTATTTTTCCATCTAAAAAAATGCTGTAGTTTTAGCTTTTTTGCTTTTTCTTCCTTTTTGACTTTATGTGAATTATATCCGTTTTGCCAGCTGGTTGAATATTAAATAGGCATTGGAATGTTTCTTGAGCATCAAATCATCATATCAGAATGATTTCTGAAGGATCATGTGACACTGAAGACTGGAGTAATGATGCTGAAAATTCAGTGGAATAAACTACACTTTACTGTATATTCACATAGAAAAGAGCTGTTTTAAATATTAATAATATTTCAATTTTTAATGTATTTTTCAAAACTCTCAACGACCCTAAACTTTTGAACGGTAGTGTAAGGATTGAAAAATGGTGTGGAAAGCCTTGATTATTTTTAAACTAGACCTTTAGTTTGTATATTAGACATATTGAGGCTGCATAGACTGAAAACGATTGAAAAGAAACCTTTTCAGAGCATAAAGATAAATCCTGAGATATATTTAGAGTTTCATCAAAAGGGTGGAAAATATCAAGGTTTTTTTTTTTTTTTAGCTATATCACCCATCTCTGATCTACATAGTACATTGATCTCTTTTATTTCAAAATAGCAAGAAATATCCCTTTTTTCCACAATGTGTCCTCTTTAATGAACATGTGAAGTAAAAATGTAGTTTTTCTGACTGTTTTACTCCCCAGCAGCCACAGCTGTTCAGGACCCTCTTCTGAATCAGACTAATTGATAGACTAAATACTTGGGATGTGAGCAGGTGTTTTGGTCTTTTATAGTTAATTCTTTATGAGTCGGCACAATCTTTGCCATTTTGAGTAAGTCTTTCATTTGTAATTCAGAACATCCCAGGAGTTGGTGTGTGTTTAATAGGCCCTGCTGGTGAAATCATTCAGCCTTCCCATCAGCACGCAGATAATGATAATGTATTCAGCATGTAATTTCGGTCTTCCTGTGTACAGAGATGCCCTTTCCTTTCTTGGCAAATACCAATAGGTCTATAGAGCAGATGTGTCACTCTAAAAACACAGAGGCTTGAAAGCATGTAATGTTGAATGTTAAAGGAATGAAAATTGTCTTCATTTGCTTGCCCATCATGTCGTTCCATGGCTATTCTTTTCAAGAAGACAGTGCTGGTCACTTGTTTCCCCATGCACTTACAATGAATGTGGGCTAAAGGGTGCAAAAGTGCTGCTTCTCTTGATTCTGAAGCCATACGACACACTCTTAGAAGGAAAAGTTCTATATAGAACCTTAAAGGGTTCCGTCAGGCATTAAACAGCTCATAAACATACTTTATCACTATATAAAAAAAAGGAAATAACCTATTAAACATGACAGTATTAAGCAATCATTTAAGATATTTCTCCTTTTTGGCATAAAGGGTTCTTTAAAGGGCATTATGCCACTTTCAATGTAAACAGTAGAGAAAGATGTATCAGTATCAGTGTATTGGATCTGTGCATTCACTATTAAAGTGACAGCAGCCTAATATTCCTGCTGCTGTCTGTGTTTTTAAGGGGACCTATAATGCCCCTTTCACAAGATGTAATATAAGTGTCTCTGGTGTCTCCAGAATGTGTGTGTGAAGTTTCAGCTCAAAATCCCCCACAGATCATTTATTATAGCTTGTCGAATTTGCCCCTATTTGGGTGTGAGCAAAAACACGCCGTTTTTGTGTGTGTCCCTTTAAATGCAAATGAGCTGCTGCTCCCCGCCCCCTTTCCAGAAGAGGGCGGAGCTTTAACAGCTCAACAACAACAAAGCTGGAGAATCTCACGCAGCCAAGAAGCTCGTTGTAGTCCATACCAGACATTTAAAAAGCGATTTCTGTAAAAGAAAATATCTCCTTTGCATTGAACTTTGAGCGTCGTAACTTTGCAGATGTTGTTTATGATCAAACAGCAACATTACACACTAACTAAAGTAAAAAAAGTCAAATCATAATCAACCACCCCTTTAAAATTGCGTCTAGAACCCTAAAGTTTGATATAGAACCCCACTGAACCTTTTTTTAACAGTGTGAACGCACTGAAAATTAAGTAGACCTCGTTTGGACGTTTAATGAAAGTAGATATTTCTCATTTGTGAACCAAAGATTGTTTGTTTGATAGATCTTTTCATTAAATTGGTTTACTCAGTTCATCAACTCAAACCAGTGATTAATGGTTTAACTTTTGGTCAAGTTATCTCATAGGACTTCAGAAGACTATGAATATTGTGCACAAGTCATATAAACCATTATTGTATTTGTGTGGTGCTTTTGCATATTTTTGGAAAATGTCTTAATTCATCGTCATTTTTTTGAAGTAAAGCGAGTCGTTAAACGATGATGGATTGTGTCTAAAACATGCATTGATTGATTAACTAGATCTTAACTTTTAGTGCAATCATTTAAACATTTTAAATGCAATTTGTGACTATCTTCAAGGTGTTTTCTGTGGACAGATGTCATCTTTTTTTCCCCAAACGCTCCAGAATGTTCTCGGGAAGCCACGTTATCCCCAGATAAAAATGGAAATGACATTTGTCTTCGAAAGCCTGTTCTTGATTATTAAAGCGATTCACCTGGCCTTTAGGGAATAACTGTATGAGGTGAAATGGCTCCGTTCCAAACCCTGCTGAGCTGCCTTGCTCTTTATAACAGTTCTTTATTAGTGTTGATGGTTCCATAAAGAACCTGGAACATCCATGGAATCTTTCCATTTCACAAAAGTGAAAAAAGGCCTTAAAATGTTCTTCAGACTAAGAAAATTAAGAACTGTGGTTCTGTGGCATTTTTTGGAGCCTTTATTTTTAGGTGTACTGCCAATTTAGACAGCATCCTAACCTCATAAGTGACCTATTTGGAACACCCTACGTAGGCAGTAACTTTTGGAACAGTTTGTAGGGATGTGAATCTTTTGGTTCCTCACAATTGGATTCAAATTGATTTCTTGAGGTCAGGATTCGATTAAAACATTTTTTTAATCAAATTTCGATTCAATATATGCATAGATTTGATTCTAGTTTACTGTTTTGTTACTTTTCTGTATTTGACTGCGGTAAAAATCCCACTGAATTAAATGTGAATGTTTTTCTTATTTTACTCAACCAAATATTATAAAATAAATGCCATTTCAGCTGACTGTGATCATTACGTACATGACGGAGTCTTCTGTAATAAAGCAAGGCAGTCAATTTTATTTTATTTTTGATATTAAAAACAGGAACAAAGCAAATTAGAAACAATAAGACAGTTTAATTTGTATAATTTAATTCTATTTTATTTGTTTTTATACTCTTAAAAAATAGCTGTAAAAAAAAAAAAAAACACAGTAAAATACCGTTAAAACATATAGTAATATACCATAAAAACAATGCATTTTGGGTAATATTTGTCATTTTTGAGACAGTATCCTATAGGCTACTTTCTCGAAAATGACATAATATAACCCAGAGTGCATTGTAATATACAGAATGGATTGTAATATACAGAAGTAATATACCGTAAAAACAATGCATTCTGAGTAATTGTCATTTTCGAGAAAGTAGCATATATGTTAAATTTCTTGAAAACGACAAATAAAATTACCCAGAATGCATTTTTTATGGTATATTACTGTTTTAATGGAAAACTATTTTACTGTATATTAAAGATACAAAAGTGATTGTCAAAAGCAGTTTTTTTTTTTTTTTTAATTAACATTAATGAAACAGACGGCAACAATTTGAGGCTGCTGTCCCTTTAAGAAGGAATGCACTGATGTAATATACTGTTACACATCCGATTTTCTCCTAACTGTTTACACTGGCGTAAGACATAACTGACTGTGTTTGCATAAGTTATGTGCATTTTGACGTGTGTATTTGACCATGCAAGAGCAATAAGCTGTGAAAGAGAACTGAATTCGGGATCGCATGAATCTGAGAGGCGGCATCTGTGTCCATCAGCACCACATTGAGTCTTTTTTCACGGCTTATTATCATTAACACACTAACATGTCAAATAAGTAATACAGCAAAGATAAAGTATAACACTTTAGAAAATCGATTTTTGAATCGGTAGAAGAATGGCGATTTATATGTGAATCTTTTTTTTTTTTTTTTTTTTTTTTTTCCTCCCTTCCTCCACCACCCCTAACAGTTTGGCACAAGGTGGTGTACCTGCAGTGTGCATCATGGGATTGCCTTCTCAGTGAAGGATGCATGAATATGAATTACTGCTTTAGAAAGCAGGTATCTGGTAAAACATGCATGCTTAGTTTTTGGAACTTGTGTCTGCACAGCCCTTTAATATGCTGCCTACATAGGCCGCTTAATAGGTTTTGAAACAGAGCCGATATATCAGGCGATCGCTGAAGGTTTCCCTCATAAATCGGCACATGCTACGATTAGACGTCTCCCTGAACCATGTAAATTCAGAGCAGATAGCTGCCCTTATCAGGCACATCATGCTTCTGTCATCTTGGGTTTTTAATTGACTAGAAGATCATTGTGGAGCAATTACGCTTTGATGTGCAGTCAGCCGTATGTTACGCAAACTTTGTTTGACTAAACTATCTGTCAATCTGTTGCCATAGTAACCACCTGGAAAAGAGCCTTCAGCTGCTGATGGACCGTGTGGACGACATGAGCCAAGATATCGTCAAGTACAATACGTACTGCC
>NC_063056.1:40417956-40467956 GCF_018812025.1 Megalobrama amblycephala
TCCTTCCTTCATTTCCTTTCCTTTCTCTTCCTTCCTTTCTTCATTTCCTTTCCTTCCTTCATTTCCTTTCCTTTCCTTCCTTCATTTCCTTTCATTTCCTTTTCCTTCCTTCCTTCCTTCCTTCCTTCATTCCTTCTTTCCTTCCTTCCTTGCTTCGTTCTTTCGTTTCCTTTCATTTCCTTTTCCTTCCTTCCTTCATTCCTTCATTCCTTCTTTCCTTCCTTCCTTCTTTTGTTTCCTTCCTTCCTTCTTTTGTTTCCTTCCTTCATTTCCTTTCTCTTCCTTCCTTCCTTCATTCCTTCTTTCCTTCCTTCCTTCCTTGCTTGCTTCGTTCTTTCGTTTCCTTTCATTTTCTTTCTCTTCCTTCCTTCCTTCCTTCCTTCCTTCCTTCCTTCCTTTCCTTTCATTTTCTTTCTCACTTCCTTCCTTCCTCCTTTTCTATTTTTCCCAATTTAATTGTTTATATATCCTTTTTATTTATATTTCTTCTTTTTAATTTTATTTCTATTATTTCTGTTTTTTGTTATTTTCTCTTTATTTCTTTTTTTTTTTTCCTCAGGTTTCTTTTTTGTTCTTTAGTTCTCTTATTTATTTATATTTATTTATTTATGCCTCCTGTGTGGATAACCTTATATTTTAACAAATGTAATGAATATAAATTTTAATACATTTATACCTCTTTATACTTAATTTATTTGTAATTTATTTTACTTTTTATTTGTTTTGCTTTTTTATAAGTCTGACTCTATTCTGATTGGATAAATCACATTCTATAAATTCTTTCTTTGGTCTAGATTATGTATTAATGTAATGAAATAATCTCAATCATCTGGAGAAGTAATTGGGAATATTGTGGGATATCCCTTCATCTCTTCTGACACCTGTGTTGATCCTCAGAAATGCATCTGTATTCTAGCAGACGTCTGACTGACACCCTGAACTCATGGATACTTTATTCCAGTGGTGTTGTTGGGAATTGGAATCTTTCTTTCCATCATTCCATTCAAATTCTATTTCTGTTTCACCCTTTTGAAAACCTTTTGTCTTGCTGACGCTGCTTGGGTCGCTCCAAGTTCCTCCATGGAAAGTTTCTTGTTTCTACAGTTCCAGCTCATTTTCTCTTGTTTTCTGCGTCCTCTAGTATCTCCAAAGGAGGCAGCAGGAAAACGCCCAGCGGCAGAGTCGCGGAGAGCCGCCGTTACCGGAGGAAGACATCAGTAAGATGTTCAAACCTCCGCAGGCGCCTCCTCGCATGGACACGCTCCTCATCGCAGGTACCCGGGGCTCAACGCCCGCTCTTCTTCTCCCTCAGTTAAACTGCTTTTTTCTTCCAGCACATTCTGCAGGGTATTGGGAATTTATAGTACTCTGTCTAGAAGAATTGATCCACGAATTGATCAATTCAGCAATAAACGGATCAGTTTAAATGGGAATGGGAATAACCGCGGGTCTTAAATCTTCACACTATGTTCTCATCCTGATGGAGTCACAGTTAGGTTTGCCCTCTTGTATCAGACAGCCATCATCTCTGAAGAGGATGATGAAGGGCTAAGGTGGTCAATAGTTGCCATTAACATGATTAATCTTCTTTAATTAAATGTATTTTTTTTTTTAAGCTGTCCAACTTGAGCCAGTAAAATATATATAATATATAGTGTGTGTGTATATATATCGCATAAAACGTTTGCAAATAAAGCAGTGTTTCCATCCCATGTGTTCAAGAGAACAAAATTGTCACCTCCTGGGAAATTGGCATAAAATATCAGTAATAAAAATGGAAGTTGCTTCAATCAGGCTCATCATAAATGAGTTGGTCTCAGAGCGTCAGACGAAACACAATAAACGCTGTCATGTGATCTTGCGTTCGGATGCTGGTGTTTGGGAACACAGTCGTGTGAGACGCTTCTGGAGGGAATTAAACCAAATCATTCTGATGACAGACTTTGACTCACACCAACATTTGAGATGTTGTGACGCGATTGGTTCACTCGTTAGTCCAGTTATCCAATCACAGCCTCTTCTGAGGCAAAGTCACCTGTTTTTGAGGGATTTTTTCAGTTAATGTTTCAATCAGTGTATGCTCTTGTCTTATTGAATAAAACATTTATCCGCCTCAATTGAGCGCATGTTAAAATTAAAATGTGCATTTTTAGAATTTCTGCATATTTTAAAGCATTTTTTAATGCATAATCCCAAAATGCGCATAAATAGGTTGGTTTGTTTACAATTTTCAGTCCCTTCAATCATTCTCATCGGTTAGCCAATTAAATCCCATTATCTTGACACGTCAAATAAGCAGAATTCACAAAAACAATGTGTAAATACAGAAACCTTAGGATGTCTCCTTTACTTCACACCCGATTTAAATCAAGAGCTCATTTTTCAGACTCATCATTCAGAATGTGTAATGCTCAGTTCCTTCGGGATTCAGATGGAGAACCACGGCTTCAAACTTGTTTTGTAGTTTTGTTGGGCTTCTCCAGACGGTTGCTGCTAATATCAGTGCAATATCTGAATAATCAATATCGCTCAGTCTTGTATATAATTTATTCGTTTGCTTCTGCTTTTTCACAAGGACAAATCAACAACTACTGTCAGAACATCAAGGAGTTCACCTCGCAGAACCTCGGGAAGCTGTTCATGGCGGAGGCACTGCAGGGACACAACAGCTAGAGAGAGACGAGCCACTGCCTTTTCCATCTCTGAACGGCAACAGAAACCATTATGATGAGTTTAAGGGGAGATCATGTACACAATTTTTGTAATTTGTACAATAAAAATGAATGCATCTCTCATTACTGTCTTTTTTTCTTTGTGATGTTTATTCATTATCCAAGTTCCAGCACAGAATCCTGCTGTCTGGATGAAACAGACCGGTGAAGTTTTTCTTAAACTCCACACACAGATTTGGGTTTGTGCACTAAATGACTCTGGTTTTGGGTGTCTTTAATGATGGTGAAAATGTGCACTATGAAGGGAGTGCTCTTCCACAGCGGGTTATCCACTCTGCAGAATGTTTAAATGCTGTCTTTGGTACATAAAGATTTCCATGTCACTTCAAACAAAGGAAGAGCGATTGCATGTGATCAAACGGTTACTGAAAGAAGACGCATCTGCTGACAATTAAACTGTAATTGTAAAAACACTTTCAGTAGGTTGCCAAGCAGTCAACTGTGCATTTTAAAGCATCATAGGTGGGCTCTCGACGACAAAACCGTTCTGAAAGCTATTCAGCAACATTATGCTGAATTATCATGGTTTCTGTGGGGCTTAATTTGATATTACACACTTAAATCAGAGCAAAAAGTCTTAGTTATGGCATTAAATAGTGCATATATTTTTCCAATTCAAATATCTAAACATCTTTGGTATGTTTACTTCAGATGCAAATACAAAACAAAGTCTTGAAAAACAACAAAATGAAGTGAGTTTATGCTTAAAACAAGGGGGTGTGGAGTTTGTGCATCCGCTGGCAGAAACATAAATCGGTTTGTACAGTATAAAAATCATAAAGTCCCTATAAAACATGTACATAATTATTTTAAGGAATACTAATTATGAATGCAATTAATGTCCAATAAAGGTTGGTTTAAAGCACTTAATTAATGACATTTCCTATTTTCTGTGACCAAATCTAAAGTGAGAAATATTAACTGTTAACAAAGCATAAAAACATGATCTAACTACATATGAGCTAATTAAACAGTCACACTTTATTACAGTGACAGAATGAACTCAATATTTGTATCTGGTCTATTTTGGATCTCCAGTAAATGTATCTTGATTTAAAAATGTTTTGATAATTTGCATTTGAAAACAAGACAAAAATAGTGAATGTCACTTTTAGAAGGTACAGTAAAAGTTATTTCCATATTCTAGTGGTTGGGAGCAGAGCGATTCAAGCTACTTTGTTTTTCTAAGATGAATTATTTGTTTTTCCAAACTCTGAAATGTTGCTAAAACAACTCGTGTTTCTCCCTAGACATTTACATTTAGAGAACATTTTGATGTATTGTGTTCCCTTTAATTTACTCCTCAAACTTTATTGACTTCATCTTAAAAAGGTCTTCAAAAGTCTTACATTTGCCTTCATAAAACCTGCAGAAACCCTGAAGATCGCTCAATATAAACCAGCATGTATACTTTCCAGAATGCATTGCAATGAACTTGAGAAGTCAAGAGAAATGTTGACTCTAAATGTGCTGGTGTTTTCGATTTAATGAGCTGAACTTGATTCAAAATGCACTCTTTTACCGTAGCAGCTTCAGCTTAGCAGCATGTCAATGTAAAACTAGTTGTTTGTTGCAGAGTGTCCCGAACTTATGAAGTTTATGCTGTTAAAGCAGCAGTCTGTAACTTGTTTTGGTCTATTTTTGAGCATGTACGGGTTCGGGTGGTACTGGTGGGTTTCAAGCATGCAGCTGTTTGAGCTGTAACAATTTGAGAACAAAGAATAATAATATATATTAAGCCATGCAACGTGATCTGAGCAAAGCGATCGCTAGATTTAATCATTATTTTGGTCATACTTCCAAGATGTAGAATCTGTGAATTCGAAGTACAGTATCCACACCGGTGCGGTGACTGACAGAAAACATTAGATTCATCTGTGCTGAGCAGCCGTGTTGATGCACAACCCACGTAAAGATAATTCTGCAAATAACTGCAATTGCAGGTTTCAAACAGAGATGGCGACAAAGAGGCAAACCTACGGACTGCAGCTTTAAAGTACATCTACCAACTTTCTCAACTGATGCCCATTTAAAAGAAGCCATGTAATGATTCAATTCAAAATATTACATAATCCACCTTATTTTTCAATGCGGAAGTAAGCTGCGAGACTTTCTGCTGTAGGGAAATAAAGTGCAGAAAACGGTAAAACTGCGCTACAAACCAGTGTTTATAATTAAGACGATTCTTTTAAATAAGAAATACTAGTTTGCAACAAGTTGAACAGCTAAAAATAACGAAGCGAATGACACCGGAAGCCGTTTTACAAATGGCCGTGCTGCTCTTGCGTTAAAAATAAACTATTATAGTAGTTTTTGGGCTGCACAATTAATTAAAATCATTTTCAGTCAAAATAAATCTTGTTTTTAATATATTAACATGATTAACAATGCATTGCAATTTTAATTCTACCAATGTAGTATAAATGTAACATTTTTGATACTATTATTAATGTAAACTTTATGCACCAGAGAAACGCGAGCAGGCATCTTTAGAATTTATTCTTTGAACTTCGTTTTTTGCGGTAACTTTAGCTCTGTTTATTTCTATGGCATCACCGTCGAAGAATAGCTAGGCCTAGCTGGTGTAGTGAATTTACTTATTGTAGAGTTACTAAAGTTATCATGAGCATTGTAGTGTTTAAAGCAGATGTCGTAACAAATGACGGGACGGAATATTTTAAAACGAGAAATTCATTCATAAATACGTAAGATCGCTGTGGAAATACTTACTGGAAGTCAAAAGACAACGAGCGCAGTCTATACAACGTTAATGTCTTTTTATATAATTTTATTGTCACATTTGAGTTTCAAAAAAACACTTTGAGTCTTCTTTGGACTAAAGGGGCGGTCACACTGCACTTTTCGTTCCATTGACTTCCATTCAAACGCATGCGAATGCGAATGCGTCAGACCGGAAACGCAAGCTCGTGCGAAGAATTTCCAGTGCCCAAGGAAGTCGACCGGAAGTTGAAGTCGGCCGCGTGCCGCCATCTTGTAGCAGAACTTCACTTGCGTTAGCATCCCATTGACTCCCATTCATTTTGGCGTCACTTTGACAGCGAATAACTTTACATCTGAGGCGTTTAAAGACTCCATTTGTCCATTATTTATTTCTAAAGATACACGACAATGTATAAAGGGCTCCATTACCTTCTATGTTACATTATGGCCCCATAGAAACAGTTTTTGTAAAAATAGGCTAACGATTGCGTCATAACCACTCGACTCTCTGTCGCACAGTAGAGAAATTACTGTACAGACAGGAGGAGAAGCTCGCAGGCAATAGTATGCATTAACTTAATATGGCGTACTGGCGTTACATTTTAAAATACTATACAAAATAATTAATCAGAATACTTACTCCTGCTCACTCACGCCAAAGAACTCCCCGCTCAAGCTCGCCGTCTCTGCAAGATTAACGATGGCAGTTTTCACGCACAGCTACTAGAAGATTTACATCTGTCAGACAGGTTGCTGACGTCATCAAGCTTAGTTTGAGTCTGCGCGTCAGAAACGGAAGTGCTAAAAATAGCTAAAAATGGGCTTCACTTGTCTCAATTGGGGTCGCTGTGTCCTTTTCTTTTACTGTCTATGAGAATTTCGCATTTCGCTCGATTTCGCTGCGTTCCAAAGTTAAAGTTTGGTGAACTCTGACCTGCGAATTCGCATCACGTGAAGACGTGCGACCAGTAGAAGATCGATTCGTCACGGCATGACCTCTTGGCTGAATTAAAAGAATTATATTTTTTGCAGTAAAGTCGAGTAGGTTCTATATTTTTACATTTTGAATGTATTGCTTTAAGTTATGTGTTGAATTCATGTTTATAAAAAGACGTTGTAGACCGTGACGTCATATCACGACCGTTACAACATCCAAATAAATTTCGCACGTTCAGTGTGACCGCGGCTTAAGACACTATCACAACAAAATTAAGTGAACTAAAGAGATTTGTCACTTTAAAGAAGACAAATTTGCTTTTATTTTTTTTTTAATTTTATTTTTTGCAGGCTGAGTTCATTGGTAGCTGAAATAAGTCTGAGTTGCTGCTTTTTAAGATTAAACCCAAGTGTTAATAATATCCATTGGCAGCAGAGTGTGGGGCAAAACATTAATTTAGAGATGAAAGTATTGCTTGTTTCTCTGTAGTTTTTCAATATTATTTTTTTAGGTAATTGTCTTTTTCTTTTTTTTCCTTTTTCCTGGATATAAGAAGCAGCAGCAATACGAGGTGGTGTTGTATATTTAACATGGTTCGATATATAATGATAATAATAATAAAAATTCCTATCAGTCTTTCTTTCTATCTTTGGCCAAATGCGTGGCTCATAAATATAAATTAGTTTTTCATTTGTTTTTGAAGGGCTCTTTAAAGTGTGAAACGTTTCTTGATTGGGTTTCTCTCGAGCTCTAATAAATGCTTGATAATCTTGAAGACTTTCTTCTTTTTCGTCAAGCCAACTTTTTGAGTGTCGGTCGGTACACTGGGGGAAAACTCCAACAATTAAAAAGAAACGGCAAGTAACACTGACTTTTAAAGTACAAAGACTGGATTTTGTTGTAAAACCTATTCCAATAATCCTTGTTTCATTTACAACTTCGAGAAATAATTTTAACAGTGTAAGGGTGCTCCGTCCAGCATCTCTATTGAAGACTGATGTCCTTTGCTCCTGAAAACAAGCGTTGTATAAGAAGAACTCTGTGTTCTGAGTCTGTCATTCATGCTGAAGATGTTTGCGTAGGTCTGAGAGCTCCATGGCGTCTGCGTTTCGCACGTTCTTTCTGTGAGGAAACTCGAGGCGCGTGTTCTCGCCAAATATGTCGCGTTGATTACAAACGGCAGCTGCGCTGTTCAAATCAGCCTGTCAGTAATGATGGGCACTGCCTCGGCTTAATAAAATGAAACGAGTTATCTTGCTGTTAAGTCATGACTCTTACTTTTTTTTTTTTTTTTTTTTTTTTTTTTTTTTTCTTCCTCTCTGAAATTGCCATGGCAACTGCAGATTCCCTATGCACATGCGATAGAGGAGGAGAGTCTCTCCCCAACCCTTCTAAAAGTAATCTTGTAAATCCTCAAAACCTAAAGAAAATATTGATTTAGCAAAGGTGTGGGCGGGAAAGATGAATGAAGGATTTGCGTGATGAGGAAAAATACGGAAGATTGCCGATCAAGACAAGAAGTGTGTGTGTGTGTGTGTGTGTGTGTGTGTGTGTGTGTGTGTGTGTGTGAGTGTGTGAGAGAGAGATTCATAAAGATACCATAGCTGTCAACATTGAACACTGAAAATAAGGGAGATTTCCCGGAATCCATCCCCAAAATAAGGGATATATTACGTTGGCACGGGGGACAGGGGGTCAGGACCCCCACAGTTTTGAAAAGACAGAAATCGACCCCCGCACTTTTGATAAGGGCTGCTTCAATCAGTCACTCTATATCATCTTTTAGCTTAGGATATTTTCTTTCAAATGAGACCCTTTTCATTTTCACGTTTCTGTGAGCTTTCGTTCGTAAACAATCAACGGAAATGCGCTCTCGAACGGAGAAACACGCGATCTCCAAACCATCGATCAAAGCGTGCTAACGTTTTAGGACAGGTCGATGATGGTATATAAATCATGCCCGAACGTTAGCGTTTGTCAATCAAGCCAAACCGCCCGTTCATAAATTTGGAGGCTGATCTCTCAGGTTGACGCGAGAGCTGGCTTGACTGAAGTTTTCGTGAGGATTCATAGTTTATGATTTTTGATTTCGGTAAATACATCTAGAAAGGTAAAGGCATTGATGGCATCTATAAAAGATACATCTGAAAGCGAAACGGAAGTGATATTGCCTTATCCAGTGAGGAGGACGCACGAGAGGAGAACTGCGCGTTTAATTGCTATGTGTATACTGTAATACTGCATTTACAATGCTTATCAGTGGCGTGCACTTTGATCGTGAAAGTGAAAGTGCCCTTTGCGGTCGCATCGCGGTGCCCCCGTGTTCCCATTTCTCCCGATGTCCATTACAATTTATATACTTCATTTCCCGCGAGCCTTTCAAAGAAACTCCATGAGAGCGGAAAGACGTGTTTGGCGCATGCATAGCCTACGTGCATCGCCCGTGGTCAAGTGCAAGCCACTTCACAGACACAGATAGTTGCGTGTTCTGAGTTAACACAATCAGAGCGTAAAAATACGGGATATTTTACGGGAAAATACTAAAACGGGAAGACAGCGGGAAAAGAGCTAAAATACGTGAGAAACCCGGAAAAAACGGGAGGGTTGACAGCTATGAAAGATACTGACACCTCCCGTAACGTCGCTTAAATCCGCCTCACGGTTTATCGTAAACAGCTGTCACGCGCTCATCCCGCTCTGACGGTCTGCAGCCTGTCAGGATCCTTGGGAGAATTTATGCCAGTCGGAAAGAAAGGATGTTTGGTCATAAAGCACAAGCCGCTTAATGCAGACTGACCTAAAGTGTCTCTGGGATAATGATGACGAGTGGCTCGTCCTGAGAGATGAGTTCTGTCAGCGGCTGATAGAGAGGACGAACCAATGATTGACTTGGCTTTATATCTGACCGCACTCACAACACCTGTGTTTACTAAACGCCAACATGACAGAGCGAAACACCTGCCTGCAGGGCCTCCGACTCCGGTTTCATTCTAAAAGTTGTAACTTCTTCCTGAGTCTCTCCATCAGTGTCGACTCCGGTTTGAACAATGTAAGGCTGAACACCGTTACTGACAATCCTCATTTTGGCTGCGTGAGATTCTCCAGCTTTGTTGTTGTTGAGCTGTTAAAGCTCCGCCCTCTTCTGGAAAGTGGGCGGGAGCAGCAGCTCATTTGGGACACACACAAAAACGGCATGTTTTTGCTCACACCCGAATAGGGGCAAATTTGACAAGCTATAATAAATGATCTGTGGGGGATTTTGAGCTCAAACTTCACAGACAATTCTGGAGACACCAGAGACACTTATATTACATTTGTGAAAGGGGCATTATAGGTCGCCTTAAAAACACGGACAGCAGCAGGAATATTAGGCTGCTGTCACTTTAATAGTGAATGCACAGATCCAATACACTGATACTGATACATCTTTCTCTACTGTTTACATTCACTTAATCCATAACTGACTATGTTTACTAGGATACTTGAAGAGAATGTCATTTTTTTTTTTTTTTTTTGTGAATGAAAGAGAGCTCAATTCAGTATTTGCTCACTGTCAGAGATGCCGCTTTCTGGGTAACAATGCAGCACTGGCCTGTCGACTGTCCCAAGCGTCGTTTGCGCTTGTTCACATTCCAATGCTATCTCACGACCATTTTGTACGTATTTTACGAGGCGGCTAATTTGTACGAATTCGTACAACCTGACTCGTACAAATTCATGTGATTTGTCTAAATCTCAGTGACGGGTATTGGGGCGGGGTTAGGTGTAGGTTATTAGTACAAATTCATACAAATTTGGCAACTCGTGAAATACATATGATTTAGCAAAAAACGCACAAATTCACATGAATTAGCTACCTCATAAAATACGTAAAAATTCCCTTGAGATCAGGTTGTCAAGTTCATATAACATAAAATTCATACAAATATTACTGGCCAACTGGCAATTGACACCGTTTCAAATACTCGCCAACACTATACCTTAACACTATTGTTCAAAAGTTTGGGGTCAGTAAGATTTTTTTTGTTTGTTTGTTTTTTTAAAGAAATTAATACTTTTATTCAGCAAGGATGGAATAAATGAATCAAAAGTGACAGTAAAGACATTTAACATGTTAAAAAAGATTTTATTTGAAATAAATACTCTTCTTTTGAACTTTCTATTCATCAAAGAATCCTGAAAAAAAATTGTACACAACTGTTTTCAACACTGATAATAATCATAAATGTTTTTTGAGCAGCAAATCATATCAGAATGACTTCTGAAGGATCATGTGACACTGAAGACTGGAGTAATGATGCTGAAAATTCAGCTTTGATCACAGGAATAAATTACACTTTACTATATATTCACATAGAAAAGTTATTTTACATTGTATGATACAAAATAATTTTTTTACTGTATTTTTGATCAATTAAATGCAGCCTTGATGAGCAGAAGATACCTTAATGTTTCCAATCACTAGCGAATCAAAACTTTGCATGCATGTTCATGACCCTAAATGAATCACAACATTTGAAGAAAAACAAGTTTAATTGTATTTCAGATAGATTGAAGAAAGAAATGATAGCTAATTTGTACCATAAGTGGCTGGCAAATTATTTTTATGTATTGAAATAAGCTCTTTTTTTAGCTTCATATGATAATGTGTAATGTGTGTGTGTGTGTGTGTGTGTGTGTGTATATGTCAAAACACATGAGTGTGTTGAAATTTTGCATGCATGCTCAGAACCCTAAATGAGAAAAAGTCTCAATTTCAAGAAGAAAAACAGGTTAACTGATGTTTCCAACAACTCAAAAATCAAAACGGGTCATAATTACCCGCAACAGTACACAAGGGGTATACTGTTACCCAAAAGTTTTATTATTATATATTTTTTGTACCTTTTCCAGCCCTGGATTTAGGTTAAAAAATATTTAATTAGTATGATTATTTTTCATCTTTATGCTTAACAGCTTCTTGAAAGGGTAGAAATGTGGGCAGGGCTTGATTTTACCCATCAGGGATTGATTGGATGGTTGTGGTTTGCTATGTCATGTGAGTGACAGGTCGGGTTATTGTCAGATGTTGCTGCGAGGGGAAGGGAAAGCTAATGTATTTGCTTAAAGATTGCAAAAAAAAAAAAAAAAAAAAAAAAAAAAAAAGTGCATGGGTAAATTGGTTAGAATAAGCCATATTCCATTTTCCATAAAAAAAAAAAAAAAAAAATAAGGATTGTCATTTTTGATTTCATGGTGACTTTAATTTTCTTTCCCTGAGGCTCCCAGTGGACTTGATTACCGCTGGCACTGGTGTCACGCTGCATTTCAAGCGGCCACTGTTAATAAATCTGCCAATAATGATGTCCAGGAAGCCCCCGAATGAGCTGTGACACTAAAAGCTTGATGTTTTTTTACATTTTGAGCAGATAATCCGAGACCACTTGCGGTCTGTTGCTGTCAGGAGTGTCAGCGGATGACCCAGACCGGCTTCTGCAGACGCCTGCAGGTGATTTAAACAAACGCTTTCTGTGCGGGTTAACCTTGAATTTGAGAAACTCGCTCAAGGTTTGGAGGCCGGTAAATTCTCCCGAAGTGTCAGCATTTTCACATTGCTTACCTCAGGAACTGAGGAATAAATTCTCACCCAATTTTCAGAGCTGAAATCACTTCTTTTTCCCCCCTTTATGGCCTTCAGTAGGAGCTCTGAGCTGTTCTTCATGAACTGACTTTGCAAATGTGAAATCTCAAGTAAGACAAGTTGCATTTAGACGGCCTTTTACATATTTGTTTGTCATTGCATTTCATGAATAAGTTGTTTACTCCAAAACCTTGTCACACTGGAAACAAATTATCTGTCAAAATCTGATCGTCGTGCCAGTAGGAATATTTAATGCCCGATGAGCGGACCATATGGCAAAGCAAGTCTTTATGAAGCTCGACACAAACAAACTAATGATTTGATTACACTGAGCGCAAATACACTGATTTAAGAAGACAGATGTTCTCTAATGGACATATTTATAGTATTATTATTATAATTAATCATTAAATTAATACTTAATAAGGCAGCCGTCACTTTAAACACACGTAAGAACTCAGATCATGCAGCATGATGAGGTGAGGTGTGCTTTTACTTTTCCAAGTGATCAAAAATATCACTAAAAACTCTCTTTGACAGATGAAGTATTTTGGAATTCCATTTGGTGACGCAAGAAGTCGAAACAACATTTCAGCTTTAAGTAAATTTGACAATGCAAATTCGTGTCTTATCCAGAACTACGAGCTGAAAACCTGTACTTTGACACAAGGGACCACTATTAAGACATTCATTAGTTAAGCGTATGAATGGATCTTACATTTCATACAATGAACGACTAAAGCTCTGACAGCCCATGAAGGGAATAGTTACAAACCATTAGGCCTAATTATAAAGCTTTAGCAAGATAATTAAGCATTTTCTTTTCTGCTTCTAATGTGTTCCTTGAAGTTAAAGTGAGTCATTTTTCTAGTGCCACCAAAATGAACCCGTTTTCCTGAACACTAATAATATTATCGGTTTATCTCTGACACTATCTGAACTGAGTTTTGCTGGATAATGATATGAATTTTGCAACACTGACATTCAGTTATTGAACTAAATTGAATCAATTGAATCTGAATACTGAATTTCCTTTTGTAGAGCTTCTTATAGCTGAATTCAACTTGCTGAATTGCTGAACATATAAAGTTTTAGGTTTAGTGATGCAAAATTGAAATCTTTCCAAGTACTCCTGTTTAGGAAACATTGTTACACTACCAATCAAAAGTTTTGGGTCAGAAATTAATATTTTTATTCAGAAAACATATATTAAATTGATCAAAAGTTACATAAATTTGTTTCCATACGAATCTGAAGCAGCACAACAGTTTTCAACACTGATAATAATCAGAAATGATTCTTGAGCAGCAAATCATCATATTAGAATGATTTCTGAAGGATCATGTGACACTGAAGACTGGAGTAATGATGCTGAAAATTCAGCTTTGATCACAGGAATAAATCCAACGAACATCTGAGCGAGTTTTGTTGAGAATTGGACATTTTTGAAAGAGTAGCAGCCAAAAAATTGAATATAGTACATTTCAAAATGGCAACTACTGTAATGGGTGGAGTCTTAATGTAAGTTATTGACTGTGATCAGCCTGAGGAGAGGAATCAGGTGCACTAAGAATTATGTTTTTAGGACAAAGAGTTCAAAAGTTATAACCAAACAAAGAGTGAATTTTTGAACTGGTGGTGGCGCTATAGAGTTGGTGCTAGAGACCCTAAATTTGGTCCTATTACTATTTAGGCCCACCTCTATCAGTGCACCAAATTTCATCATTATATTAACAATTAAGCAGAATTGATACAACAATGAACTAAGTTGAGCTGAATAATGACACTATTGTCTTCAATTTCAGCTGTAAAGCTGCTCTACAAAAGTTTTTTCATAACTGATTAATTTTACAGCCGCCTTTGAAACAATCTGTATTGTATAAAGCACTATAGAAATAAATGTGACTTGCCATTAGTCACCCAAACCGATAGTCCCGCCCCCAACCAATGCCATTGGTTGAGTCAGTGTTGCTGTGTTGGGCTGGTTGAGACGCTCATTAAAACAAAATTGACAACCTACATATTAGAAGATATTTTAACATTAGAAAAACTCAATGTTCAAAAGATGTAATATTTTCACACTTCCACACCACAGATCTGCCGCATGTCCCTCTGCAGGATGATGCTGCACTACCAAGGACTGAATCTTGAGGTGAATTTTAATGTGTTGCTGTATCTGCTCTATGTTGGAACTCCTATTTTGTAAATTTCAGTTGGCTGAGGAGCTTGTCCCCCCAATATAGGCTTTTACCAAAACCTATTGAGCTCCTTAAGTAGGCAGCATTTAAATGTATAGATGCAAAAGCTTTTAGAACAAGGTAGGCAGCAGCATAATTATGGTCTAAATGAGGGTTTCTAAGGCGGCATAACAGGTATTTTTCTCTGACAAGCTAATCTCATAATGCACTGCACTGAAAAATCCAAAGATAGAAAACCAAGAAAAATGTATAGTATACAATTAGTTAATGCCTAAAACGTACAGAAAATAGTCCTATGTAGGTAAAAACATAGGACTATTACTCTGTGTATTTCTGTGTTTGTGAAGCCTAGCAACATGTTACATTATAGGAGCTGTGAGTCACTTTGTACAAGGAGCATTATTTGGAACAAATTGATTGCTTATGAGGTTCCATTTCAGTTAGGATGCTTCCTATATAGGCAACAAGGCCACCTTCTAGGTTTAGAACACAGTAGGGTGACTAGATGTCCCTGTTTTCTGTCCCCAGTTTTTGGTATCCTGTCCCTTTTACAGCATGCAAATTGCAAAAAAAGCTTGAACCATCTTCAACCATCAATTATCAGCAAAGAAACTTAATGATTTCAAGGTCGTCACCTTAAGCCCAAAGTACACCAATTTTTCCATTGCTCCGTGGTCCAGTTCTGATGCTCACGTGCTAGGGCTGCACGATTTATCGCGATAAAATCGCACGTGATATGGCAAAGGCTGCGATTTAATGCGTGGCTTGTCAGAGCTGTACGGCTCTGATCAGTAGTAAATGCTTCTCCATCTGAAAGCCAGAGGGCGCTCTTGCGCAGAAACTCAAAATATGCCCTGCAGCAGAAGAAGATAACATGCATCATATCGCTGTAGCTGAATAAACAGAAGGTTGAAACGCTTTGATTAATTAAACATGACTAATAAACACACGACTGCCTTATTCTGTGTAAGAAGCCACATCATCTCACAGAAGGACGCTCAACTGTCGTTATGAAGTGAGTTTGGAGTAAAAACATGTTATTAAATGTAGTCTTTTGTTGGACAAGATGTTAATAAATGCTTCTCATGTCTGAAAAGAAGTTTGACGCGTGTTGCTTTTTCAAATGCACATTATAAGCGACTCAAACTTGCAGTGCTTTCAGATTAGCATTTGGAGCCATACTTCATTGACAAGCTGCGCAAAAAAAACAATCGCAGCCTTTGCGATTTCATAACTAAGAATCGTGTTTAAACGACAATCGCGTTCAAGCTCAATGTTATTTTTCGTATTGTGCGATATATCGTGCATCCCTATCACCCTAGCTCTTTCGGTGGTGGACAGGGCACTCTGACTGGTCAGCAGCTATGCAGCTCCATATGCAACAAACTGTGATGCACTGTGTATTCTGACACCTTTCTATCAGAACCAGCATTAACTTCTTGAGCAATTTGAGCTACAGTAGCTCGTCTGTCAGATCGGATCACACGGGCCAGCCATCAATGAGCCTCGGCCGCCGATAGATTCTGACCCAGTCGTCTAGCCATCACGATTTGGCCCTTGTCAAACTCACTCAAATCCTTACACTTGCCCATTTTTCCTGCTTCTAACATCAACTTTGAGGACAAAATGTTCACTTGCTGCCTAATATATCCACCCACTAACAGGTGCCGTGATGAAGAGATGATCAGTGTAGTTCACTTCACCTGTCAGTGCTCATCATGTTATGCTTGATCAGTGTGTAGTTCACTTTTTATGCGTAGGCGAGGGTCAACAGTGTGCATGACCCGAATTTCATCATCAGAAGAGTACGCGCACCATTGGATTTTCACACGTACTTGTTCACTCAGGTAGTACATGCACATTTAATTTTTTTTCAGTAATTACTTTATCCACAAGGTGGCAACCGTGCTTCTGGGGCCATCGGTTCACAAGATAGTCAAAGAAAAACTGCATAAACAGAACAGAACGGAACACATGCAAGCTACAGCGACAATGGAGGCCGATATAGACAAGAGATTGTGTGAAAAGGGTTACCCTCTTTTGTTCAACTCTAGCATGAAAGAATACAAATATGTTTACATGAGTTGTAACTTGTGGCGAGAGTTTGAGCAAAACTGTGCATGCATCGAACACCTGTTTATGCGTACGAGTCAAGTGAAGTTTACTTACAATAGTGTTTTTATTTTTGAAAGAAATGTGCTCGCCAAGGCTGCATTTATTTGATCAAAAATACAGTAAAAATTGTAAAATATATTACAATTTAAAATAGCTGTTTTCTATGTGAATATATAGTAAAGTATAATTTATTCCTGTGATCAAAGCTGAATTTTCAGCATCATTACTCCAGTCTTCAGTGTCACATGACTCTTCAGAAATCATTCTAATATAAAACAGTACTTTATTTTTCATGATTCTTTTGATCAGTTTCATGCATCCTTGCTGAATGTTCTTTCAAAATAAAAATATATCTTCCTGACGCCAAACTTTTGTACGGTAGTAGCTCTATACCGCATGGTTTGCAGTATTCTGATTCTGTAACGTGTCACAAATGTGCAACACAACACCACCGGTCAGTGTTTTATTTGATTACCTTTTGTGATAATCAGTACCAGATGAAAATGCCCATTCATTCGGCTCCGACTCTGTATGAAAGGATTGAATGATCTGCAGTCGTGCACAGGAATGATTTGTCCTTTTTCCCCAGCTCGCGTCAAGATTCATGAGCTTTTTAGGGGTTGGAGAATATTAATAATGGCCAGACATGACACAAAGTTCAACAGCATTATTTTGCAGCTTGTTGTTTTGTCTCCATCAAAGTGACTTCCTTAAAAGGTTACCATAGTGATAAAAACCACAGGCCATATTTTTGATAGTGTTTGTTGTGCTGTTAATGTTGTTTCTTTGAAGGTCTGAAGAGCATTTGCAACCCCTTTCCTTTGGCCTATTTAATATTTACCGGTAAATCAGTTTCAAGACCTTCAAGAGTTTTGCGACTGTTAGTTTTGAGCTCTTTTATTTGCTAACATCCATCTGAAGGTTGACAGAATTCACCTTTGGCATGCTTTTTTTCATGTAATTTCGCATTCTCTTTAAAGACATTTTGGGACGCAGCCATTGAGAAGTGCTTTGGCACTGGCGGTTTTGTCACGTCTCCATTGGGCAGTCAAAATCAAGGTTGACAAAACATGATTGATGGCTTGATCGGCTCAGCGGGACAGCCGGTGCCAGGGTTCAATATAAGCAGGGCTTTGGAAGGCCCAAGGTGGAATAAAACAGCTCTCAGAGGTTTTTGTGGCATTGACATAGAGTTGAAGGACCATAAACCCGCGGTAATGTATGAAGCTCTCTCCATTGTGTGACTGATAGTGATGGCCGACGCTCATTTCCACGGCACTGCAGGCGTCCAGCTGCCTGTGTGAATCCTGCGCTGGCGTATCTGTGGGTTTATAGCCCGCCGCGTGTGTATGATTAGTGTTGCTGCGCTCCGGACAACAGCATATGAATAATGGAGAGGTCACACGCGGTCAAAAGATCCAATTCCTTCTGTGAGCGCCGCTGTCGGGTCTGCTGAGCTTTGCTTTCAGATGAGGCCGAACATTAGGTTTTCAAGAAGACCTGCTGTTTTAAATGACCTTTCCCATATGAAAAGTCATATGGCTGTATGAATAAAATCAGATGTCATGGTACGAGTTATTTTTAAAAGGTGGAAAAACACGGTTACTGTGTATTTATTCAGTGTTTCTCAACCTTTCTGTGTCCCCCAGAGTATCATCACTAAAGCACAAACCTGATTTAATTCTTATTATAATGGATTTTCTTCATTTATTTTAACCTGTAGTCAACCCTAGCATATTAAGTTTTATGTTTAGTGACGCAAAATTGAAATCTTTCCAAGGACTCCTGGTTGGGAATCAGTTACACTACCAATCAAAAGTTTTGGGTCAGAAATGACAAAATACATTAAATTGATCGAAAATGACATAAATTTGTTACAAAAAGTTTTTTTTTTCAAATAAACGTTGTCCTTTTGAACTTTCTCTTCATCTAAGAATCCTGAAAATTCAAATATTTCAGTTTTCACACGAATCTGAAGCAGCACAACTGTTTTCAACATTGATAATAATCAGAAATGATTCTTGAGCATCAAATTAGCCTATTAGAATGATTTCTGAAGGATCATGTGACACTGAAGACTGAAGTAATGATCCTTTGATCACATGAATAAATCAAACGATCATCAGAGATCATCTTTGTTGAGAATTGGACATTTTGAAGCAAAAGCAGCCAAAAAATTGAATACGGTACATTTTAAAATGGCGACTACTGTAATGGGTGGAGTCTTAATGTAAGATATTGATTGTGATCAGTCTGAGGAGAGGAATCAGGTGCACTAAAATTTTGTTTCTAAGACAAATGGTTCAAAAGTTATAACCAAACGAAGAGTGAAATTTTGAACTGGTGGTGGCGCTATAGAGTTGGTGCTAGAGACCCCAAATTTGGTCAGCTTACTATTTAGGACAACCTCTATCAGTGCACCAAATTTCACAGTTTTCCTATGCAGTGTTGATAAGGCTGCCATAGACTCCCATTGGGGAAGAATACTATGAAAACCAACAGATACAGCACCTTCTGTGCTTGGCCCCTCATTAAATATGTAAATGATCACACTGACAACATTTTTGCATTGACAAAGCAACAGAATGCATTCATTTTTAATGAGATTTAACAACAGTGACATTTGGCAATAGCGTGTTTAATTCTATGCTAATGAGCATTGACGCAAATAGTGGAGAAATTGGTGTGATCTGTCTCCTCTTTTTCTCTGCCCACATACTGGGACATAATAAAAGATCAGTGGAAAGCCGTGTGAGGAATTGCCTGCCGTCTGAGTGAGCTTGATTCATGCATTCATAATCGTTCGTCTTGTTCACGATTTGATGTGTTTTGCGCTGCTCCAATTTATGTTCAAACATTTTAGAAAACTGATTGCTTGTGGAATGACTGACAATGCGTCTCATTTGTGATCAGATTTCAAAAGCTACGGCCAGTTAGAAACGTTCGCTACAACCAACAATACAGCCACTCAGAGACATAATTTCAGCAAGCAGCATTCAGTCTGTAAAGCCATGACTAACCTTGGATATTTTCCACAACTTATTACCAAAGCGGAACAGAGCTGTATGTGTTAAAAGTTTGTGAAAGTGTTTGTAGGATGAGGAAGAACGCTCCTCCTGAATGTGGCTTATCGTGATGCAGACAAGCGTTTTGAATGCCAGACATGAAAGGAGATGAGCTACGCAGATAAACTCTCTAAAGTCTGAGCTCTGGGCCAGACGTGCATCGCAAGATACGTTTCTCCATAACCCACAGAGATATTTGCAGTAAAATGAAGAAGTCGTCTGAGCAGGACGTTTAATCTCTCCATTAAAATCTTTATCGTTGTATCTGTATCATTCCATCGGTTTCGTGTACGAGCCGGGAATATAATCATTTTCCCTGGCATTAGCAGAGAGAGAACTAGATCCGGATCTCCAGACCTACTTGGCTGAGAGTTGATGAAGACGATTAACTCATCTATCATTCACAGAGATAATTGAAAGTGAGCGGTGTCGTGTTTTGGATTCAGAAGAGGTGCTGAAGGTGGTTGCTAGGCTTTTATTTCTTTCAATAATTCATCCATCTGTCCCTTTTGCTCTCAGACTTTATTTGGGAAGTGGAGCTGTCCAGAATGCTCTGGCTTACAGCAGTTTTGTGGCTTTAAATGGTGAAGTAGACACATTTTAATTGGGTGCATGGGTGAGGAAAAGATTGTCAGTTTCATTTAAACTTTTAATTTGGTTGTCAAACCGAACGCTTAAACGATTAAACACTATTCCTCCTGTCAGCTGGCAGCTAATTTCGTGAGAAATCATGAAGGGTTATGTTGTTTTTGTAACTTTTGTTCCTCTGCTGTTCTTTTGTTCCTGCTTTCATTGCATGTGAAAAATAAACAATAGTCGGCTCAAATCCAAAGACGACAAAACTAAGTTTCAGAACTTAAAACTTACTGTCAGATGAATGCATTTGAACATCTGACCACCTTTACAGCCCTGTATATGTATGTGTGTGTATATTTTTTAAAGTGGTAGTTAACTTTAGTTAACTTTAGTTAGTGTGTAATGTTGCTGTTTGAGCATAAACAACATCTGCAAAGTTACGACGCTCAAAGTTCAATGCAAAGGCAGATATATTCTTTTTAAGGACTTCAACAAACGGCTGGTAGGGACTACAAAGAGCTTCTTCCCAGGTTGGTGACATCACTAACCCTAAAATTTACATAAACCCCGCCCCTGAGAACACACAACAAAGGGGGCGGGGCCATGTTGGGCTGCTTTAGAGAAGAGGAAGAGTTGTTGTAGTCGAGTGTTGTTGACATGCTGTCATTTTACGCCGGACTGCTTCACAAACGAGGGTCAATTCAACACAAATGGGCCTACAGATCCAGTTCTGGCTGCATCTATAATTCAGATTTTTAATCCCCGTATCCGCTTACATATATTTATATATAATCTATTTTTAATCTCTATAATAAAAATGTATAATTCAGATTTTGATCTCCATATCCATTTACATATATTATATATATCTTCCAAGGGGTTTTTTCCCTCCTAGGACTTTTTTCCCCAGTGTTAGCACGCTGGGTTTTTCTCCTAGGGGTTTTTTTTCCACCCCTGGGAGTCAGCCGACATTGGCTTAATGTAGCACCATCTTGTATATGTTACATATTACCACGCTTGTTTGTACAGCTTATTTTTAACCACTTCCCTTTTTTCTGTGCTTCTAATATGTAAAGCTGCTTTGAAACAATTACCAATTGTAAAAGCGCTATATAAATAAATTTGACTTGACTTGACTTGACAAAAGATGAACATGACGGCACATGCTAGTGGATGAGTTGAATCAACTCCACAGCAACTACATCAATTTATCCACTAACCATTCAGAAACATCTAAAAGTTGTAACTTCTTCCTGAGTCTCTCCATCAGTGTCGACTCCGGTTTGAACAATGTAAGGCTGAACACTTTCGTCATTTTTGGCTGCGTGAGATTCTCCAGCTTTGTTGTTGTTGAGCTGTTAAAGCTCCGCCCTCTTCTGGAAAGGGGGCGGGAGCAGCAGCTCATTTGCATTTAAAGGGACACACACAAAAACGGCGTGTTTTTGCTCACACCCAAATAGAGGCAAATTTGACAAGCTATAATAAATGATCTGTGGGGGATTTTGAGCTGAAACTTCACAGAGACTTATATTACATCTTGTAAAAGTTCCCCTTTAATGTTTATGTTCACCAAATCATTCTAATATGCTGATTTGCTGCTCAAGAAACATTTCTGATTATTATCAGTGTTGAAAACAGAAACCGTAATACTCTAATGAATAAAAAGAACCGTATCTATTTAAAATAGAAATCTTTTATGACAATGTAAAAGTCTTTACTGTCTCTTTCGATCAATTTAAAACTTCCTCAATGGTTGTGTACACATTTTATATCTTTCCCTACTGAAAGACATTGAAAAAAAAAAAGAAAGAGAGATATTTTCTGAAGTATTTTACAATATTACATCCAGTGACAGGTTTATTTGGAAGCTCCTGAAAGTGTGAAATAGACTTTCTCTGTCTGCTGTCTTTGACGTCATCGCTCACAGTCGGCATCATTTACAGCTCGGGTGATTGTCTCTTGTGTCCAGAACTGAGCAAAGATGGCAGATTTAATATCTCATGCTTAAGACGAATGTGAATGCTAATGGATGGCTTTCTCCAGGTATGGCCTAGTTTAAGCGTGCAGCTTCATTCAAAGTCCCGTCAGCCTCACAGTTAATCAAAACTACGCTCCTCTCTGGTAACAAAGCAACATTTGTGAGTAAAGCAGCAGTATTAGGGAAACTAGATGGTGTTTGCAAGTGAGAAACTACAGGATTTACTTTGTTTAGCATGTGCCGTGGGGTGTTTATGTCCTGAGCTCCGCTTAAAACCCTGAGAACTGCTGCTTCGCTAAAACTCATTTCCTCCTTCCCTCTACAACAGGTTTGCTCTATTTCTGTTGGCTTTGTGTGTCTTTAAATATTTCATTCAAAGGCAAACATGCTGTAAAACAGTCCTAAGCAGCCAAACCAAAGCAATCTTGCAGCCCAGTTCTCGTACGAAACCATGTTGGTTTAGCGTCAAATGGCTGAATCGTGTTGAATAAATGACATGCATGTGGACACGGTTCTGCAAACACACGCAACAAATGCAAGATCCTCTCTTGAACTCCTGACAAAGTGTAGTGTCAGAGCCGCCGGAGAAGACAAGGGTAAAGTAAACAGATAAACAAGTTGCGAGCGGCTTCGCCGACCAGAACTGTCAACACACACAAAACGCAAACACACGCAAACTCGCATCAGAGGCGATGAGCTGTGAAGTGTGCAGCAAGACTTCAAAAGATCATGCAGCTTTTCCCATCTTATAAACCTACAATTGAATGGAAAACCTCCCCAAAAATGTGAAGAGCGCAGGTCACAAGCTCAAGCGGACAACTTCAAAGTGTGGCAGATAATGTATTGTAATTTAGAAAATAATGCAATTTTCCATGCATTACAATATGTTGTCCATGCATTGCACCCTTCACTCACCCATCTGATGTACAATACACTCTCTCTTTCTGACGAGCTGTAATTTAAAGAACCATGTAGTATCACAAAAAAAAAAAAAAAAAATGCTGGGTTAAAAATAACCCAAGTTGGGTTAAATATGGACAAACCCAGTGATTGGGTTGTTCTGACCCAGCGGTTGGGTTAAATGTTTAACTGAACCTGCTAGGGTAGTTTTATTTAACTCAACTACTTGTTTAATAATTGCTATATTGCTTGCCTAAAATGAACCCAAAATATGTTGTAAATTAACATTTATTAATGGGTTTATTAAATTAACATTTATTATTAAGTTTAATAAATAATAATTAAATAATAAACATTTATTAAATTGCTTATTACACTCTAAACAATGTTGGGTTTAAAAACAACCCAAGTTGGGTTGAAAATGGACAAACCCCTGCCATTGGTTTATTTTAATAGCAAATGTGTTGTTTTAACTCAGCGCTGAGTTAAAGCTCTGAGTTAAAGCTCTGAGTTAAAACAACACATTTGCTGGGTTTGTCCATTTTCAACCCAACTTGGGTTGTTTTTACCCGCGGTTAGGTTGTTTTTACCCAGTGATTGGGTTGTTTTTACCCCGCGGTTAGGTTGTTTTTACCCAGTGATTGGGTTGTTTTTACCCCAGCGGTTGGGTTGTCTTTAACCCAGAGGTTGGGTTGTTTTTACCCAGCGGTTGGGTTGTCTTTAACCCAGAGGTTGGGTTGTTTTTACCCAGCGGTTGGGTTGTCTTTAACCAGCGGTTGGGTTGTTTTTACCCAGTGATTAGGTTGTCTTTTACCCCAGTGGTTGGGTTGTTTTTACCCAGCGGTTGGGTTGTCTTTAACCCAGAGGTTGGGTTGTTTTTACCCAGCGGTTGGGTTGTCTTTAACCAGCGGTTGGGTTGTTTTTACCCAGTGATTGGGTTGTTTTTTACCCCAGTGGTTGGGTTGTCTTTAACCCAGAGGTTGGGTTGTTTTTACCCAGCGGTTGGGTTGTCTTTAACCCAGAGGTTGGGTTGTTTTTACCCAGCGGTTGGGTTGTCTTTAACCAGCGGTTGTGTTGTTTTTACCCAGTGATTGGGTTGTTTTTACCCCAGCGGTTGGGTTGTTTTTACCCCAGCGGTTGGGTTGTTTTTGCCCCAGTGGTTGGGTTGTCTTTAACCCAGAGGTTGGGTTGTTTTTACCCAGCGGTTGGGTTGTCTTTAACCCAGAGGTTGGGTTGTTTTACCCAGACGTTGGGTTGTCTTTAACCCAGAGGTTGGGTTGTCTTTAACCAGCGGTTGGGTTGTTTTTACCCAGTGATTGGGTTGTTTTTACCCCAGTGGTTGGGTTGTTTTTACCCAGCGGTTGGGTTGTCTTTAACCCAGTGGTTGGGTTGTCTTTAACCCAGCGGTTGGGTTGTCTTTAACCCAGAGGTTGGGTTGTTTTTACCCAGTGATTGGGTTGTTTTTACCCCAGCGGTTGGGTTGTTTTTACCCCAGTGGTTGGGTTGTCTTTAACCCAGAGGTTGGGTTGTTTTTACCCAGCGGTTGGGTTGTCTTTAACCCAGAGGTTGGGTTGTTTTTAACCCAGAGGTTGGGTTGTCTTTAACCAGCGGTTGGGTTGTCTTTAACCCAGAGGTTGGGTTGTCTTTAACCCAGAGGTTGGGTTGTCTTTACCCAGCGGTTGGGTTGTTTTTACCCCAGTGGTTGGGTTGTCTTTAACCCAGAGGTTGGGTTGTTTTTACCCAGCGGTTGGGTTGTCTTTAACCCAGAGGTTGGGTTGTTTTTACCCAGCGGTTGGGTTGTCTTTAACCCAGAGGTTGGGTTGTCTTTAACCAGCGGTTGGGTTGTTTTTACCCAGTGATTGGGTTGTTTTTACCCCAGCGGTTGGGTTGTTTTTACCCCAGTGGTTGGGTTGTCTTTAACCCAGAGGTTGGGTTGTTTTTACCCAGCGGTTGGGTTGTCTTTAACCCAGAGGTTGGGTTGTTTTTACCCAGCGGTTGGGTTGTCTTTAACCCAGAGGTTGGGTTGTCTTTAACCAGCGGTTGGGTTGTCTTAACCCAGAGGTTGGGTTGTCTTTACCCAGCGGTTGGGTTGTCTTTAACCCAGAGGTTGGGTTGTCTTTAACCAGCGGTTGGGTTGTCTTTAACCCAGAGGTTGGGTTTTTTTTACCCCAGCGGTTGGGTTGTTTTTATCCAGCGATTAGGTTGCTTTTACCCAGTGGTTGGGTTGTCTTTAACCAGCGGTTGGGTTGTTTTTACCCCAGCGGTTGGGTTGTCTTTAACCCAGCGGTTGGGTTGTCTTTAACCCAGAGGTTGGGTTGTTTTTACCCAGCGGTTGGGTTGTTTTTACCCCAGCGGTTGGGTTTACTTTAACCCAGCGGTTGGGTTGTTTTTATCCAGCGATTAGGTTGTTTTTACCCAGCGGTTGGGTTGTCTTTAACCCAGAGGTTGGGTTGTTTTTACCCAGCGGTTGGGTTGTCTTTAACCCAGAGGTTGGGTTGTCTTTACCCAGCGGTTGGGTTGTCTTTAACCCAGAGGTTGGGTTGTCTTTAACCAGCGGTTGGGTTGTCTTTAACCCAGAGGTTGGGTTGTCTTTACCCAGCGGTTGGGTTGTCTTTAACCCAGAGGTTGGGTTGTCTTTAACCAGCGGTTGGGTTGTCTTTAAACCAGAGGTTGGGTTGTTTTTACCCAGCGGTTGGGTTGTTTTTACCCCAGCGGTTGGGTTGTCTTTAACCCAGCGGTTGGGTTGTTTTTATCCAGCGATTAGGTTGCTTTTACCCAGTGGTTGGGTTGTTTTTACCCCAGCGGTTGGGTTGTCTTTAACCCAGCGGTTGGGTTGTTTTTATCCAGCGATTAGGTTGTTTTTACCCAGCGGTTGGGTTGTCTTTAACCCAGAGGTTGGGTTGTTTTTACCCAGCGGTTGGGTTGTCTTTAACCAGCGGTTGGGTTGTCTTTAACCAGCGGTTGGGTTGTTTTTACCCCAGCGGTTGGGTTGTCTTTAACCCAGCGGTTGGGTTGTTTTTACCCAGCGGTTGGGTTGTCTTTAACCCAGAGGTTGGGTTGTTTTTACCCCAGCGGTTGGGTTGTCTTTAACCCAGCGGTTGGGTTGTTTTTATCCAGCGATTAAGTTGTTTTTACCCAGCGGTTGGGTTGTCTTTAACCCAGAGGTTGGGTTGTTTTTACCCAGCGGTTGGGTTGTCTTTAACCAGCGGTTGGGTTGTTTTTACCCCAGCGGTTGGGTTGTTTTCACCCCAGCGGTTGGGTTGTCTTTAACCAGCGGTTGGGTTGTTTTTACCCCAGCGGTTGGGTTGTTTTTACCCCAGCGGTTGGGTTGTTTTCACCCTAGCGGTTGGGTTGTTTTTACCCCAGCGGTTGGGTTGTTTTTAACCCTGCGGTTGGGTTGTTTTCACCCCAGTGGTTGGGTTAAATGTTTGCCCAACTTGCTGGGTAGTTTTATTTAACCCAAGTATTGCTTAAAAATGACTGTATGTCTGGCTTAAAATGAACCCAAAATAGGTTGGAAATTAAAAATCAGACACACAATTTCTAGAGGCAACAATAATAATCAAAAAGTGAACATTTATTAATAAGCAATTTAATACATGCTTATTGTTTTATTATTATTCATGAACTTATTAATAAATGTTCATTTCCAACATTCTTTGGGTTCATTTTAAGCAAGAAATACAAATTATTTTTACACAACAGTTGAGTTAGATAAAACTACCCAGCACATTGGGCAAACATTTAACCCAACCGCTGGGTTAAAACAACCCAATTGCTGGGCTTGTCCATTTTCAACCCAACTTGGGTAGTTTTTAACCCAGAAGTTTTTTAATGTTCACTTTTTGATTATTATTGTTGCCTCTAGTAATTATGTGTCTGATTTTTAATTTCCAACCAATTTTGGGTTCATTTTAATCCAGCAATATAGTAATTTTTAAATAGTTGAATTAAATAAAACTACCCAGCAGTTTGGGCAAACATTCAACCCAACCACTGGGTTTGTCCATATTTTAAGGTTGTTTTTAACCCAGCATTTAGCATCAAATCTTTGTTTGATTGACTTAGTATTAAGTATAGATAAAAAGTATCACAGTCTAAACATATGTTCTATATTTCTTTGATATATTGTAGAGACTGATGCACCATTACTTACGCTGCATTATTGTGGCAGAGTTTCTATAATAATGGGAAAATCATGGATATTTCTATAATTTATATTATTTATATTATTTTGAAGTTTTACTATCTTTCAGTGTCATTCACTTCCAGTTATTTTACCTGTTCAGAAACTGCTCATTATGCTGCTTTCTATTGCAAACTTTTAATATTTTGCAAAATTTTTCACATTTTGATTTCATTATCAGTGTCATAAACTCACTGGTTGTATCACAAACAGTTTTACCATTTACTGCACTCTGATTTTCTTCTAGATATTTACCTATATAGGTGCTAATAAATCAGAAGTCTCATGCATTCAAAGAAAAGAGCTTAATTCCATATTGCAAAATGAGTTGGATCAGCTGCATTATGGACCCAAATAGTCAAGCTCTGGCTGGTTAACATGGTTTCCCATTAACCCTTAATGCCTACCAGACAGATCTTGATACAGCTCCATATTCTGCAAACAAATGCATCTTTCTCTATTGACAGCCATTCAAAAAAGTGTTTTACTCTGCAGCCAGGGTTCATGTGCCATTCAAGCACCTTCCACTGAGAGGATCCAAAGACTTAACTATTTCACAAGGAGGCGATTTCATATGAATTTGTACTGTGAAAAAACTGTAGGTCCAATAACCCAAACATCACTGGTGCATAAGCAGATTGTGTGTAGCAACTCGATCAAATTGGCTACCAATTCGCCCAAATGTAAAAATAGTCAAACTGTCACATAACATCTCTTTCTCCAGCTCTTACAGACCTCTTTTATGCCAAAAGTCAGAAGTCTGGTTACGCAAGACCCCCGCCGAAAATGTTCTGCAGCCAGTTTTTTTTGGCTTGGCCAAAGCATGACTTTATTTTGTCTGAACGGTGGTGCTTACTGAGGAGAGACCGCAGGTGAATTACTGTTCTAGCTCAAAAGTCGTCTCGACCGCCAAATGCGATCAGTCAATACCAACACTAAAGGCAACCGCCCAAAGGACTCTTGTCAGGAAATATCAATTGTTACAAATCACTGGACACCTACTACAGTAAAGTACGCTGGGACGATTCCTTTAGCTAAAGGATTTAATGACTGCTGTGAAACAGTGTGACAAGCCCAGATAAAACTTATTCTGGAGCTCGTTGTGTTGCTTTTGTGCGTCTGCGCCGGGTTTGAGGTCAGAATCAAAATCTTGCTGACCTTGGATTTACAGCTCGACCTTTTTTTCTCCTTCCATCACATCTTTTATCATTGCCGAGATGAATGCGACTGGATTGAAACTTTGTCTGCTGTGTGAGTTTGTAGAAGTAAATAAGTGAGCATTGATATCTTTAGCGACACATTATGGCTTGATTGCTCGTATATAGTAGGCCTATGAGTATATACCAAAGTTTTTCCAGGACCAATAAAAGATGATCATCCATGAACATCGCTGTCACTGAATTCAGACTCTGATGTTAAATCTGAATGCCATCTGTTGAACTTGTTGGTTTTGTGTCATTTTGTTTCTTAACCATCAACAGTTTAACACCTTCTGCTATATTTTTAATCCCTCTTACAGATAGACATGTTGCTTTCTTAATTGCTGGTGGACGTCTCGCATGACTCAGTGAAGGGCAGAAACAGCTGGACTCATCATATAAACACTTTATCGGTCTTCTTGGCAAGCTGCAGTGTTTGGCTTCAGAATGAGGCATGAATAATTTCGTTCTCTGATTGCTGACGGCTTAAACAACTAGATGGAATGTTGCAATAAAAAGTATTGATTGAGTAATACATCATTATTTTGGAGCCCACTTTATGTCACCATTCACTTTTTAAATGTGTATTATTTTCATGTTAGCTCAAACTTGTGGTGGAACAGTGGCTCGTTTTTTCTTAAAACTGTTGTTTTGAAAGCTATAAATTATTATGCATTTTATATATTGCCTATTATTCACTCTACAAAGAAATTCATTATCACAACTTGAATAAATGTATGGTTGCAAGTTAAAAATGCAGTGCTTTAAGTTCTGTTGATATCATAATGATGATTCTTGCATCAACTTAATATTGTGTGTAATTTAAACTGAAATTTCTGTTCATTGATTTTTTTTTTATTTATTTATTTTTATAAAAGTTGTAATGAAATTGTCTTTTATATAATTCAGTAACTTTGAAAATGGGGCAGTGCATTTCCAGTTCCCTGCATAGGATGAGGAAAATAAATGTTGAAATGAAGTGTTATTTTTTGCCTTTTTTTTTTTTTTTTTTTAGTGAAGAGAAAGACCTGTTCGTGTTTAAAGCAGCTCTTGAAGTTTTTGTGGTTACCATCCTTAGCATCTTTCTAGCATGAATTAACACTTCGATAGCAAGTGTCTAGCATGAATTAGCACATGCTAACATGTTTTAACATGTTGCTAGCATGAATTTGTGCATTGTTAGCATGTTTCTGTTGCTAGCATGAATTAGCACATGCTAGCATGTTTAACATGTTGCTGGCATGAATTCGGCATTGTTAGCATTTGTTTCTAGCATGAGTTAGCACATGCTAGCATGTTTTAACATTTCTAGCATGAATTAGCATGCTAACATTTTTTAACATGTTGCTAGCATGAATTTGCGCATTGTTAGCATGTTTATAGCATGTTTTAAAATATTGTTAGCATGAATTACACATTGTTAACACTTAATTAGTATGTTTCTAGCATGATTTAATGTTTCACTAACATGTTTCTAGCATTATTTAACACTTCACTAACATGTTTCTAGCATGAATTAGCACAATGTTAACATGCTTTAGCACAATTCTAGCATGTTTTAACATTGTTAGCATTATTTACATGATTTGCATGTGTAAGCATGTTTATAGCACATTGCTGCCATGTTTTTAGCATGATTTACATATTGTTACCATGTTGCTAGCATTTTGCAACACTTTGTTAGCATGTTTTCTAGCATAAATCTTCACAATGTTAACATGCTTTAGCACATTTCTAGCATGTTTTAACATAATACAAGCATGATCTACATAATGTTAGCATGTTGTTAGCATGTTTCTAGCATGATTTATCACTTCACTAGTATGTTTCTAGCACAATGTTAACATGTTTTAACACATTTTTAGCACGTTTTGACATTGTTAGCATGATTTACACGCATTTACATGTTTTCTAGCATGATTCAACACTTCACTAGCATGTTTCTAGCATTCATTAGCACAATGCTAGCATGATTTAGCACATTTCTAACATGTTTTAACATGTTAGCACAATTTACACATTGGCGTGTTTCTAGCATGTTTTAGCACATTGCTGAACAGTAGAGCTTGTGGTCAGGTTGTGAGTGAAGGTTTACACTACATTAATCACATGATCAATGACTACTAATAATGTCTTGTTCATTACACTTAAAGGTGCATTCACGACACGCCATATCGTAATTACGGTAACTACGAGATTCTGGCTCGTAAAAAGCGTTCACGTCCTAGAGCTTGTTTTTTTCTAGCTAAAACATGCGTTTGAGTTGATGCAAGAAAGGCTTAATATGCAAAGGAAAGCATTTCAAACACTTATTGCTACATTTTTGTCTCATTACATTGAAAGTTTAAATCCGCAAAGTGCACTTATAGCTTGGAATTGAAGGTGGTTATTGTTGTGCGCTGTATTTAATCTAATATTGTGTTAAAATATCAAACGTTTGTGAGTCTGATGAAATAAGTCGAGCTGTTCTCATGCGTGACACTGTCGAGCACATACAGTCTTACAGGAAATCTGCAAACGATGCACACTTTATATATGCTGTTTTCTGCAGAAATTGGGGCAGAGTTCCCCAGTGGCATGTTGTTGCTGGTGTTTTTTTTTTTTTTAATAATAATTATAATTTATGGAGTTATACCTGCATGAATTGCATGTCAAACATCATAAGCTAACTGAGCGGAATCATTCAGTGTGAATTCATATTTTATTGCTACTATGACATCACTTCAGTTAAAATCATAGGTCTGTGAATACTTTATAGAATGATGTAGTGTAATTCAGATCAGCATGATTTTAGTTTTTAATTTTAGTTTATTATATACTATTTTGAATTAGCTTTTATTTTTATATTTTTAGTTTTCATATACATTTTTTTTTTTGTCATTTTGTTGTAATTTTATTAGTTTTAATTTAATTAGTTTTTATTTCAGTTTGAGCTTTTAATTATTTCCAGTTAATATTTTTACTGCTTCGACATAAACTTATTTCAGTTTATTGACAAGGCAACATTTCTAACTTTTGTATAGGTTTTTCAACTACAATGTAAAAAAATAGAGTTGACTTAAAAGTAGAGTTGAATCTTGTATATTTTATAAAAAAGTTTTAAATTGCTTTTGATGAGTTAAAGTAAAAACATAAGTTGCCATGACTTATTGATCATATTATTTTTTTACAGTGTAATATTAATATATTTTTATTTTAGCTTCATTTCAATTCATACATTTACATAGAACATTTGATTTCGTATTAACAAAGGTCTTACGGGTGTGGAACGACATGAGGGTGAGTAATAAATGACAGAATTTTCATTTTTGGGTGAACTAACCCTTTAATATTATAAAGCAACGAGAATATTTTTGGTACTCCAAAAAACCCCCCAAAATAATGACTTATTTAGCACTGCTTCAGGAAGCTTCGGAGCGTTATGAATCATTTGTGTCGAATTATGATTTGGATCACGTGTCAAACCGCCAAACTGCTGAAATCATGTGACTTTGGCGCTCCGAACCGCTGATTCGACACGCTGATTCATAACGCTCCGAAGCTTCAGTGTTTTGAAATCGGCCATCACTAAATAAGTCGTTATTTTGTTTTTTTGGCGCACCAAAAATATTCTCGTGGCTTTATAATATTAATATTGAACCACTGTACTCACATGAACTGATTTAAATATGTTTTTAGTACATTAATGGATCTTGAGAGAGGAAATGTCATTGCTGGCTATGCAGGCCTCACTGAGCCATCGGATTTCAACAAAAATATCTTAATTTGTGTTCTGAAGATTAACGAAGATCTTATGGGTGTGGAACGACATGAGGGTGAGTAATTAATTACATTATTTTCATTTTTGGGTGAACTAACCCTTTAAGAAGAGTAATGATTCAGCCTTGATCATAGGAATAAATTACATTTTAAAATATATTCCAAAAGAATAAAATTTAATTTTACCATATTTTTGATTAAATAAATGCAGCCTTGGTGAGCATAGAGACTTAAAAAAAAATATATATATATATTCTTTTTGAATATTTTGGCTGGTAGTGAATCTGCTTTTTTCTCACAATGGTTTTAAAAGATTAAGAGGCAGCTTATCTATCATCATGTACCAGTGGAGGGAATTACCTTCCTCTATGGAATGTTCTAGAAAATGACAATGACAAATGCTTAATGTGCGACACTAAAATGAGCTAGATTATCAATTGTTGAGTGAAACAGCGGTGTTTGTATACCTGCAAAAGAATATACATCTGATACATTTATATAGTGAAAAACAAGAGAACAAGAGCTTGTGATGATGCCACAGGCTGCGTCCACATCACACTCGTGAATGTAGCAATGTACAAGGTTTAATTTGCTAACATTAACTACATCAATTAACATGAACAAAAGCATTTATTAATTATAGTCAATGTTAAAATCAAAATTTACTAATACATTTTTATGATGAAAAGTATCTGTTAACATTAGTAAACAAACTTAGCATGTTTTAACATTGTTAGCATGATTTACACAATGTTAGCATGTTGCTAGCATGTTTTTTAACATGATTTACCACTTCACTGGCATGTTTCTAGCATGAATTACCACAATGCTAATATGCTTTAGCATGTTTTAACATATTGCTAACATGATTTACACAATGTTAGCACGTTGCTAGCATTTTTTTAACATGATTTAACACTTAACTGGCATGTTTCCAGCATGTTTTAACATATTGCTAGCATGAATTACACAATGTTAGCATTTTGCTAGCATTGTTTTTAGCATGATTTAACAGTTCACTGGCATGTTTCTAGCATGAATTACCACAATGCTAATATGCTTTAGCATGTTTTAACATATTGCTAACATGATTTACACAATGTTAGCATGTTGGTAGCATGATTTTAACATGATTTAACATTTAACTGGCATGTTTCCAGCATGTTTTAACATATTGTTAGCATGAATTACACAATGTTAGCATGTTGCTAGCATGTTTTTAGCATGATTTAACAGTTCACTGGCATGTTTCTAGCATGAATTACCACAATGCTAACATGCTTTAGCATTTTTTTAACATAGTGCTAGCATGATTTACACAATGTTAGCATGTTGCTAGCATGTTTTTAACATGATTTAAAACTTCACTGGCATGTTTCTAGCATGAATTACCACAATGCTAATATGCTTTAGCATGTTTTAACATATTGCTATCATGATTTACACAATGTTAGCATGTTTTTAACCTGATTTAACACTTCACTGGCATGTTTCTAGCATTTTTTAACATATTGCTAGCATGAATTACACAATGTTAGCATTTTGCTAGCATGTTTTTAACATGATTTAACACTTCACTGGCATGTTTCTAGCATTAATTACCACAATGCTAATATGCTTTAGCATGTTTTAACATATTGCTAACATGATTTACACAATGTTAGCACGTTGCTAGCATATTTTTAACATGATTTAACACTTCACTGGCATGTTTCCAGCATGTTTTAACATATTGCTAGCATTACTTACACAATGTTAGCATGTTGCTAGCATGTTTTTAGCATTATTTAACAGTTCACTGGCATGTTTCTAGCATGAATTACCACAATGCTAATATGCTTTAGCATGTTTTAACATATTGCTAACATGATTTACACAATGTTAGCATGTTGTTAACATGTTTTTAACCTGATTTAACACTTCACTGGCATGTTTCTAGCATTTTTTAACATATTGCTAGCATGAATTACACAATGTTAGCATGTTGTTAGCATTTTTTTAGCATTATTTAACAGTTCACTGGCATGTTTCTAGCATGAATTACCACAATGCTAACATGCTTTAGCATTTTTTAACATAGTGCAAGCATGATTTACACAATGTTAGCATGTTGCTAGCATGTTTTTAACATGATTTAAAACTTCACTGGCATGTTTCTAGCATGAATTACGACAATGCTAACATGCTTTAGCATGTTTCTAGCATGTTTTAACATTTTGCTAGCATGATTTACACAATGTTAGCATGTTTCTAGCATGATTTAACACTTCAGTAGCATGTTTCTAGCATTAGTTAGCACAACGCTGTCATGCTTTATCACATTTCTAATATGCTTTAATGTGTTGCTAACATGATTTACACGGTGTTGGCATGTTTTTATATTTGATTTTGAGTTGGGATGAATTCAATAGTTGTCAAGTCATATTTCTACAGCTTGATGTAAACAGAATTGAATTCTGCTTTAAAGTAGCTCTAAAAAGACTGTCATTATTCGGGTGAAATCAGTGTTGATTCAGTTTAGTTCAATAACTGTAAAGTTCGGCAGTTATGGAATGAGTTCAATTCGTCTGTAGTATAAAGCAGCTCTGGAGAAAACAGTGATGTCATCATCAGCTCATCCAATAATATCACTCAGTGCAGTCAAGTCAATAATATTGCAGTATAATCTAGTATAATATAATATCCAGCAGAGCTGAGATGAAGGTTTTGTTTGTTTGTTGTTCACAGATGTCGTATCCACACAGCCAGGCGACATCTGTGTGTTTGAGTGAATGCATGGCTGATAGTAACACACAGAAACGCTGCACTGCTGTCATGGCTGATAATGCAGCACCGCTGGTTACTAGTGGCGAGTTTATGAAGTGATCACTTGGTAATGTGAACCAGTGTTGGGTTTTATATCTCACTGTATTGCAGATGCAGAGAACTGAAGCAATAATCAAACTGAAGCATGAATTATTAATAAGGTTGCATGTTTTTACTGCCAGTTTTATTTACCCTGTTGTTGATTTTGACGTGTTTAGTATCTTCCGGAGTTCTGAAGGTTTAAATGAATTCAGAAATGTTGCTGTGCACGATGCATGCTTTGATTATTTATTTATTTAACTTTAGGAGAAATAAGAAATGCATTTCTTAAGACTTGTTTCTACTAAAGTAATATAATAAAATATACTGCTTCAGTGGAAAGAAGTAAAAAGTCAGTAAATTCAAAATGTTTTGTTATTTACTCAGTTTATTACATAGGGTTAGTTCCATGCATATGAAAACTAATAATGTTCAATATACTCTTATAGCATTAATTAACCTGTTAATGTTCGTTAATAAAATCTTCATATTCATATGTTAACAGATACTTTTCATCTTAATAATGTATTAGTAAATGTTGAGATTTAATAAAGTTTTGCTCATTGTTAGTTCATGTAAACTTTAGCTAATGTTAACAAATGAAAACTTATCGTGAAGTTACCGCATTGATAGCATCTTGGTAAAAACATGCTAGCAACATGCTAATCGTGTTAATATCTTCTTAATAACATGTTATCATGATGTTAACATGCATTAACATCATGATATGAAATGCTAATCAAGTTAGCATCTTGCTAAAAACATGCTAGCAAACATGGTAATCAAGTTAGCATTTTGTTAAAAACATGATAGCAACATGTTAAACATGGTAGCATCATGTTAGCAACATGTTAGCAAAATGTTAATTGTGTTAGCGTAATTCTAACAACATGCTAATCATGTTGCCGTAATTCTAGCAGAATGCTAATCATGTTAGCATCTTCCTAAAACATGCTAGCAACATGTTAATGATGTTAGCATGATCCTAGCAACATGCTAATCATGTTAGTATTTTGTTAATAACATGCTAGCAAAACATGCTAATCGTGTTAGCATCTTGTTAATAACATGCTAGCAACATGTTAATTGTGTTAACAACATCATGATAGCAACATGTTAACTTTGTTAACGTAATTCTAGCAGCATGCTAATAGTGTTAGCATCTTGCAAAAACATGCTAATCAAATTAGCATTTTGTTAAAAAAATGCTAGCAACGTTAATCATGTTAACATCATGCTAGCAAAACGTTAATCGTGTTAGGATCATTTTAGCAACGTTAATTGTATTAGCGTAATTCTAGCAACATGTTAATCATGTTAGCATCTTTGCTAAAAAAATGCTAGCAACATGTTAATGTTAGCATAATCCTAGCAACATGCTAATTGTGTTAACATCTTGTTAAAAACATGCTAGCAACATATTAATCGTGTTAGGATCATGCTAGCAAAACATGCTAATCATGTTCACATCTTGTTAAAAAAATGTTAACAACATGTTAATCAAGTTAGCATTTTGTTAAAAACATGTTAGCAAAATGTTAATCATGTTAGCATCATGTTAGCAAAAATGTCAATTGTGTTAGTGTTAGTGTTATTATTAAAATGAAAAGCTGTGTCTGTTTATATTATTTAATGGACCTGAGCTAATATGAACTAATAAAGAAAAGAAAGATTAATAAATTGCTGAGTGTTAATTAATGCATTTAACTAACGTTAACTAAAGTGAACTTATTATTTTTTCAATACATTTAATAGTCACCTTAATTGACCCTTCACCGGGAGTTTGATTGACAAGTGATCTAACCAATCATAACGGTGTATCCGCCATTTTCCGACAAAGCAGTCAGGAGTTAGAAGATTAACCTCGGTGGACTTGAACTTGAAAAATGGTGTGTATTTACGTCTTTCCGCGTTTGAAACAACATTCCTTCTGATGTTCATTCATGTTTATCTGATGCTATAAATGAACTAGTAGGAAGAGATGATCGATTCACGAGCCAATTCAGATTGGTCTGTTGCAGCATCATGTTATAATTGGCTTTTGTCAATATTTCATGACTATTTATTTACTGATTTGGTCATTTGCATGCATGAAGCAGGAACATGTAGAGTCAGATCCAAAATAACCCCTTTCGACCCCGTCATGAAGCTTTATTTTGAGATAATGATGTCTGACTGTACGTTCTCTTTCTTTAATTATGAATAGCTGCTTGCTTTGAATGCAACAGGATGGCAGAAGGTCCTTGGAGAGACGGTCATCGGAGCTCTGAAAGCATCAGGTCTTCACAGAGCTTTGAGTGTCGGGAGGGTGAGCGGCACAAAGCAGACGCGCGGCGTTGGCTGCTCTTTAAAGATGACACGTCTCAGTGCTAATTGTGAGGATCAAAGCTCAACACAACTCATTCAGACAAGGAAATCTGAGAGCTGTGATAAACCACTTTCAATTACTGCGACACTTGAACATCTTGAATTTATTTACTCGCCCGCATGGATATTTGGCTCTCCGTTCCGGCAATCAAGGCAAAAGAAGCCAAAGTAATTGCACATTGTTAATAATTATCATTCTGACGACCCAAAGAGACCCCAAAAACAATGAAAATGACACACTTAATCATGTAAGATCATATCGCGTGCCACTTGGAGCTGATTTTTTGGAGCTCCTTCTTTTCTTACTGTCAATTGGTGCTTGTCTGATCCTACAATATGAGCTGAGTGAGATCATGCTTAAGTCACGACGGACTGTGTGACATCTTTTTCAAAAAATGCTTCAACAAAAGATTAACATGCTAGAGGATGAGTTGAATCAACTCCACAGCAACTACATCAAATTTATCCACTAACCATTCAGAAACGTCTAAAAGTTGTAACTTCTTCCTGAGTCTCTCCATCAGTGTCGACTCCGGTTTGAACAATGTAAGGCTGAACACCGTTACTGACAATCCTCGTTTTGGCTGCGTGAGATTCTCCAGCTTTGTTGTTGTTGAGCAACCCGAAGCACAAGCTGTAAAGGAGCAAAAACACGCCGTTTTTTGTGTGTCCCTTTAAATGCAAATGAGCTGCTGCTCCAGGCCCCCAAAGCTCATTTGCATTTAAAGGGACACACACAAAAACAGCGTGCACTGTAAAAAATGAATGTGAATGGTGAAATATTGTAAAAACACTACAGAAAAAAATGTAAACAGATTAACAGTAAGTTCCCGTACTATATACAGGGAAAACTGTAAAAGCTCTTAGCAGGCATTTAATGTAATTTTCACAGTAAAATGCTGTAATTTTTACAATTTTAAGACGTAAAAAGAACAAATCAATATATAATTTACAGTCAAAATCTGTAAGCTGCTATTCCCACAATTCCCTGTGTGACACTCCACATTTGAAAGTGTTTTGTTTAAAAAAATCAATTTTGTTATCAGTTGTGCATTAGGGTTTTGTTATGTTCTGTTGTTTAATGAATGTTTATTGCATTATGTAAGTGTTGTTTGTTAACATGATGGTGTTTTGCGTTTGCGTGAATGACTCTTTGCACCTTCTTTGTATTAGTATATACTTCAGCTCGTGGAAAAGCTATTTGTGATGAACTCTGATTCTTCATGTGGCTTTCTCTTTTACCACCTGCATTATTATGGTTGTTGTCAGTGTATGTTAAATGGATAGTTCACCCAAAAATGAAAATTTGATGTTTATCTGCTTACCCCCAGCGCATCCAAGATGTAGGTGACTTTGTTTCTTCAGTAGAACACAAATGATGATTTTTAACTCCAACCGTTGCCGTCTGTCAGTCAAATAATGCTAGTGAATGGGAACTTCTACTATAAGAGTAAAAAAAACATGCACAGACAAATCCAAATTAAACTCTGCGGCTCGTGACGACACATTGATGTCCTAAGACACGAAACAATCGGTTTGTGTGAGAAACCGAACAGTATTTATATCATTTTTTACCTCTAAAACACCACTATGTCCAACTGTGTTCAGCACTCGCTTCGTAAGGTCTGATCGCGCTCTGACAGCGGCAGTGATGTCTAGCACTCATTGAAGTATAAGCGTGAGATATTACTGCCGTTGTCAGAGCGCGATCAGACCTTACGAAGTGAGTTGGACATAGTGGTGTTTTAGAGGTAAAAAAATGATATAAATACTGTTCGGTTTCTTGCACAAACTGATCGTTTCGTGTCTAAGGACATCAATGTGTCGTCACGAGCCATAGAGTTTAATTTGGATTTGTCTGTGCATGTTTTTTTTACTCTTATAGTAGAAGTTCCCATTCACTAGCATTATTTGACTGACAGATGGCAGCGGTTGGAGTTAAAAATCATCATTTGTGTTCTACTGAAGAAACAAAGTCACCTACATATTGGATGCGCTGGGGGTAAGCAGATAAACATAAAATTTTCATTTTTGGGTGAACTATCCCTTTAAAGGTACAAAACAGATTTCAGTGATAGTGTGCATTGAATTTACTGGTTTACATTCATATTTTCTTGTTTGTACATTACAGTTTTATACTGTAAAATTTGTTCTGTAAATGTGTATTTTTTACAAAATTATTCTGGCAACCACAGCTGCCAAAATTATTTTGTAAAAACTATGGAATATTTTTTACAGAGTGTTTTTGCTCACACCCAAATAGGGACGAATTTAACAAGCTATAATAAATGATCTGTGGGGGATTTTGAGCTGAAACTTCACAGACACATTCTGGAGACACCAGAGACTTATATTACATCTTATGAAAGGGGCATTATAGATCCTGTTTAAGGTATTTTACTCTTATTTTCCCCATATTGTTGCAAGGTTAGTTTGATGCCTATGAAATCTACTCAATTATTTACATATTTATTCATTAATTTTTACTGTAATGCATGGCATAAATCACTTTGTTCTTATTGTTATTTTTTTTTACTGAAAAGACCGTCACGCTGCAGGACTGAGTGAGAACTTTAGAGGCTGAGATTCATCACAAAAGCAATTAATCAGCTGTCGCTGAGCATGTCACACTAAGACTGCCTTTGAAAAAAATGTTTTCTGTTTTCTCAAATTTGTCTTAGATGGCAAAATCGAGGCCCAGTGTGCACCTGGCTTAAAGGGAAGAAATATTAACTCCAAGGCCAACAAACTCAGAGCTCTAAATGCATTACAGATGAACAGCACAAGAGAGGAGAGCCGGTCTGCATTGTCCCGGTAAACTGCTGACTCCATCCTGTCCTACATAGACTCTAAATGCTCCAGATTAGTCAGTAATATGAAGTGCAACTTTAGAGTTATCATTGACACTGTAATGAAAAATTTTCCTTTCCTGTAGAGATTTTTTTTCTATAGCACTCCAGCCACTGTTGCGGATGAAAAATAACAGGTCGCATTAAAGGTGGGCGCTATCAATATTGTATATAATGGTGTGAGTAATATTGTATTGCTGTAATGCTTTAAAAGTTTGGGGTCACAAAGTTCTTTGAATGAAGTAAGTCTCTTCTGCTCACCAAGGCTGCATTTATTTGATCAAAAATACAGTAAAAATTGTGAAATATTTTTACAGTATAAATCAGCCGTTTTCTATGTGAATATATAGTAAAATATAATTTATTTCTGTGATCAAAGCTGAATTTTCAGCATCATTACTCCAGTCTTCAGCGTCACATGATCCTTCAGAAATCATTCTGATATGATGATTTGCTGCTCAAGAAACATTTATGATTATTATCAATGGTGAAAACAGTTTATATTTTTGTGAAAACCATGATACATATTTTCAGGATTCTTTGATGAATAGAAAGTTCAAAAGAACAGCATTTATTTGAATCTTTTGTAACATTATAAAAGTCACTTTTGATCAATTTAATGCATCCTTGATGAATAAAAGTATTAATTTCTTTAAAAAATCTTGTGTATTATATTTGGAAATAAAATATGTTTTTACTTATTAACCATAATGCATATCATATTTTGGTATAATCCAATGAATAAAATATTTCACAGTGCAAAAAATTGCTTTAAAATACAAGAGACTCAAACATTAGAAGAAAAATTGGGTAACACTTTACTTAAGCCTTCATATATAATGCAAAAGTATTTTAATGCATTAATTATGCACCTTATAATGGATAATCTCATAGATAATTGTAACCACGGTTATAATATTATCAATTCATTGAACACACCTTTAGAAATTATAATGCATTAAAACACACGACAAACAACCAGATGTAACAAGGACTCTGCAAACATTATAATGCATTTTAACTTTGGGTACAATTATTTATTGAAATAAATAATGCATTATATACATACATAAAAGCTTGAAGCAAAGTGAAATCACTGAATTCTGTGATTAAATGAGCCTCGTTTGAAGTAGTTGTAAATTAAACGAACATGAATGTAAATCTGTTAATTTCTTTAATGTGGATCCACACTTAAATTCTCCCGGGTCTTGACTTCTTTGGCGCATGCTCTGTATTTTAATTTTTGCATGTATTAACCACACACTGTAAAGCAGTCCTGTCCTCTGATAACTGCACAATTATATCTAGCACAGCATAGCACAATCTAAATGAAGGGACATTTAATTACAGAGCTATACACGCGTTAATGAGTGTTTCCATGAGAATGAAGGTACTGCACATTAAATCATTAACTGCTAAACCTTAGGATTGCTGTGTCCTCAGACTGTCATTGTGTTGTTCAGATAATGGCGCCTTCACCTGTCAGAAGACGACTGGAGCTGTGAATGCACTGCAGTCTTTTCTACCCGAACTAATGGTGCGTTTAGTCCCGCATGACGGAAAGTAAACTAAGCTCTCTTGTTTGCAAGTTGCACTGTCTATAGTTAGTGCTGATTGCAAGGGGATTGTGGGATTTTTTTGCCCCCCCTAGATTTAAAAAAATCTAAATGTTATTGAATGTTTTTAGACTGACATTTTGTTAACAGTGCTGAGATCCCGCTGTGCACCGCAGAGCCTTCTTAGTCCCGCTTAACCAGGCTTTTGACAAACCTGCTGTTATTTGGCCAACCTTTACAAAAACCTCAGTTACACTTTATTTCAATAATCCACTTTCCACTAACTATAAGGCTATGTTCACACTGCGAGCCCTAATGCTGCCCAGATCTGATTTTTTTTTTTTTTTGTATAACTGTTCACATTGTTGTTTTAAATGTGGCCAATATCAGATTTCCAGTGTGAACACATCCTGAACTGACCTGCATGCGCAAAAGAACGATACAAACGGGATTGCCAGGCTTTAACCACAAAATCCACTCAATTGCTTCTCAAAACTAGTATTAAAGGTGCCCTAGAACGTTCTTTCACAAGATGTAATATAAGCCTAAGGTGTCCCCTGAAAGTGTCTGTGACGTTTCAGCTCAAAATACCCCATCGATTTTTTTTAATACATTTTTTTAACTGCCTATTTTGGGGCATCATTAACTATGCACCGATTCAGGCTGCGGCCCCTTTAAATCTCGCGCTGTGCACAGATCCAGACGTTAATACTGGCTTGTCTAATGCCTTGAACATGGGCTGGCATATGCAAATATTGAGGGCGTACATATTAATGATCCTGACTGTACGTAACAGTCGGTGTTATGTTGAGATTCGCCTGTTTTTCAGAGGTCTTTTAAACAAATGAGATTTACATAAGAAAGAGGAAGCAAGTTTGAAACTCAATGTATGTCTTTTCCATGTACTGAACTCTTGTTATTCAACTATGCCAAGGTAAGTTCAATTTTTGATTCTGGGGCACCTTTAAAGGTATTAAAGTAAGAGATTACGCATTTATTTATAGTGTGATCTTCCGTGGAAGTCAGTGAAATTATGTGCAGGCAATATGAAAAATAAAGAGTTTTGAAACTTTTAAGACTTCATGCACCAGAGAAACAATGCTCTGCCATCTTCATAATATTGTCTTTGAACTTCTGTATATCTTCTGTATATTTCTATGGCATCGCTGTCAAAGAATAATTAGCTGGTGAAGTGGATGTACTTCTTGTAGAGTTAATGAAAGCTATCATGAGCATTGTAATGTTTAAAGCAGATGTCTTAACAAATGTCAGTAGACCGGGAAGATTTTAAAACGAGCAGTTCATTCATAAATGTGGAAATACAAACCTGAAGACAAAAGACAACGAACGCCAGGGTTGCCAGGTTTTCACAACAAAATCCACCCAATTTCTCCTCAAAGTCACATGTGGGCTAAATAAATAAATAAAAATAATAATAATAATTAAGATTTGGCCCACATTTACCTGCAGTGTGAACGTAGCCTAAGTAACTTTGCAAATACATGTTAACTAACTCTCATTAGAGTATTAGTAGACTGTTAGGATAGGGTTCGGGTTAGTAGAATAAGTTGACATAGTTGTAAAGTTACTTATAGTCAGTAGAATGTCTAAAGTGGACTAAAGAAATGGTGGAGCAATTTTGAAATATACCAAGCATGGCAATCCATGGTAATTGTAAAAATACCATGGTAGTACCTGAGTAACCCTTATGTAGAATTACTGATGATTTAGTATTTACATATTTCAGTAGTATATGCTATTGGTGATATTTCGCGATTGTTTATCATTTTCAATACAGGTTGTGTGCAACAAACTTCCATATTCTATAAAACAGGTTGCATCACTTCTGATTCAGTTCTACGGAGCCCCACACATGACATGCAAGAAAAAAAATAAATTGTGCACATGTTTTAGTAAATCGAGGGAACGAATTAATAAATCGTGCACACGATTTAGCCTACTATTTTTTTCCTGCGTGTCATGTCCGGGGCTCCGTACAGTTCAGGTCTTTCAACGCCAACTTTTTCACGATCAATTCGTACGTATTTTACGAGGTGGCTAACTGGGGTTTAGACAAATCGTATGAATTCGTACAAGGTCGTGCGAATTCATATGATTTGTCTAAACCCCAGTGACGGGTAGGTTTAGGGGCGGGGTTTGGGGGTAGGTCATTAGTACGAATTTATACGGATTTGGCAATCTCGTAAAATACGTACAAATTTGCCATGAGATCGGGTTGGGTCTTTTGTATGTGCTTGGTTAAAGTCGTTGTTTCTTCCCTGTTGCGACATAGTGAAACGCTTCTGGAACAAATGTAGGGCGGGGCTTGATCATTGATTGGGTGGTTGTGGTTTTCTATTGGTGGATCTCATGTGAGTGACAGGTTGCCCCGCCCTCATCATCAGAGAAGAGAAGAGATGTCACTGAGAGAGGGAGGGGAAGTTATTCTGATTAAAGATTATGAGGAAAAAATAATGATGTGCACCGATAAATCATTTATAATAAACTCTGCAATATTCCATTAAAAAATAAGAGCTGTTTTACTCAAGATGCCTTCACAGGAGCATAAGCGATGTCCATGTTGATATCTAAAGTGTTTTATGTCTCTTCTTCTCACTAACATTCAGGTATTAAAATGAAATAAAATGCCAACAATAATAATAACTAGCTCTAGTTGGCTGATTACCTTAAAAGTCCGTAGATATCGCCATCACACTTTCTCCAACAAGCAGATACGATGAGACCTGTTTTCCAGTTTGTTCACGTGACGTTCGACGTAAATGGGAATGTTTTGCTGTTGACTAGTTTCTGTTTGGTCAATCAAAGGCATCGCTTCTATTAATATCTTTGGATCCGCAGCAGCTACAGTGATGCAATCAGACTCCAGCTGACCCTGTGAACACAACATGTGGACACACAAAATAATGTTATACTGTACACACTGTATATCTCCCTACCCCGAAACCTACCCATCACAGAAAACTTCCTGCATTTTCCAGATATGCAATGCAGTGCAGCTCTGTAATAAGTTTCATGCTTCATTAATTTAGATGTGCTTGTCACCGCCTGGCCCTTGTCTCGTTGTAATCTTGTAAGTGAACCCTTGCAGTATTTGATATTGATTTGTAAAACAAACTGTGTGTGTGTGTGTGTGTGTGTGTGTGTCTAAGACGATTGTAAAGAGTGCAATTGTTTATTATACATTCGTTCAAGATGCATTTCATGTTCATTTTTCTCTCTTTTTTCCCATATATTGACAGACGCAGGAAGCTGTTAGTGCCACTGCAGCGAATGGAGAGCAAAAGATGCACATCAGCTGTGTATTTGATGCTTTATTTTATATTTTAATTATTGGGTTGAATTGTGGAAAGTTTTTCAAAGTCATTAATTAAGTAATTAATGAAGTTCATAATGTAATATTAAATAAATAAAAATAATGAAAATAATACTATAACATAATACTATAACAATATTTTGTTTACTTGCATGTATATAATAATATTTAATTTTATTTGCCTGCATGTCCATTTACCAATATTAAGGAACCATAAACCAGTGTTATTTTAATATCATAGATACTCTTGTAATTTTGTTTTTGTTTTGAATTAGATATTAATATATTTTATATTTTCATTTTAGTTAAATATTTTTATTTTAAGTCATTTTATTTTTAAAAGTCTATTTATAGTTTTTTATTAAGTTTTAGTTATTTTAGTACTTCAACTTAAACAACGAAGAAATGGCAACTAGTTTAAAGCTGCAGTCTGTAACGTTTGGCGCTCTAGCGGTTTATAAATGTATCTTGCGGAAGAACATCATAGCCGGAACTACTTCTCTCTGTTTATGTCTATGACGAGTCACGCAGGTACTGTGATGCGACCCGAACCAGTCTAAAATAGTCCGAATATAAACACTTATTATAGGTGTACCATAGTGATTCAGGATAAGACAAAAACACGGTTTGGAAAATGGATTCATGATGTACTCGCTAATTATATCATTTTTGTAAATTTTGAACACAAAAAAGTTACGTACAGTTTTCAATTTTTTGGGGGGTTTGTTTTTAATTAATAATAACCCTGCCATGAACATGTAAATATTTAATTAAATTATTGAACTACACTATATTGCCAAATGTTTTGGGACGCCTGTCTTTACATGCACATGAATTTTAATGACATCCCATTCTTAATCCGTAGGGTTTAATATGGAGTTGGCCCACCCTTTGCAGCTATAACAGCTTCAACTCTTCTGGGAAGGCTTTCCACAAGGTTTAGGAGTGTGTTTATGGGAATTTTTGACCATTCTTCTAGAAGTGCATTTGTGAGGTCAGGCAGTGATGTTGGCGAGAAGGCCTGGCTCACAGTCTCCGCTCTAATTCAACCCAGAGGTGTTCTATCGGGTTGAGGTCAGGACTCTGTGCAGGCCAGTCAAGTTCCTCCACACCAAACTCACTCATCCATGTCTTTATGGACCTTGCTTTGTGCACTGGTGCGCAGTCATGTTGGAACAGGAAGGGGTCATCCCCAAACAGTTCTCACAAAGTTGGGAGCATGAAATTGTCCAAAATGTCTTGGTATGCTGAAGCATTAAGAGTTCCTTTCACTGGAACTAAGGGTTCAAGCCCAACCGCTGAAAAACAACCCCACACCATAATCCCCCTCCACCAAACTTGCACAATGCAGTCAGGCAAGTACCGTTCTCCTGGGAACCGCCAAACCCAGACTCATCCATCAGATTTCCAGACAGAGAAGCGTGATTCGTCACTCCAGAGAACACGTCTCCACTGCTCTAGAGTCCAGTGACGGCATGCTTTACACCACTGCATCCGACGATTTGCATTGCACTTGGTGATGTAAGGCTTGGATGCAGCTGCTCGGCCATGGAAACCCATTCCATGAAGCTCTCTACACACTGTTCTTGAGCTAATCTGAAGGCCACATGAAGTTTGGAGGTCTGTAGCTATTGACTTTGTTATGATACCACTAACAGTTGAGCGTGACATATTTAGTAGTGAGGAAATTTCATGAATGGACTTATTGCACAGGTGGTGACCTATCACGGTCCCACGCTTGAGTTCACTGAGCTCCTGAGAGCGACCCATTCTTTCACAAATGTGTGTAGAAACAGTCTGCATGCCTAGTGCTTGATTTATACACCTGTGGCCATGGAAGTGATTGGAACACCTGAATTCAGTGATTTGGAGGGGTGTCCCAATACTTTTGGCAATATAGTGTATTAACATAAAATATCAGTTCAGTTTTAGCTCAGAGGTGTTTGGGAATCTGATATTGTATCCATGGGTCCAGCTGTCAATCACTGGCTTTAGTCTTAAGTAAGTGTCGTGTAAAAGAGGCCGTTTAAGTGGTACATTTGCTCTAACACCCAGTGACTCGCCAGCCCTGCATTTTGTCACTCATACCGTGTTCAATCTCAGCAGGAACATCTGCTTGTGCAGCAGCAGTAATTACAGAGTTCAAGGCCGGTCGACTGAATGAATTGACAGTGTTGCTATGGCACCAGCGCCGCTGCTGTATACCTGCTGAATGCACGTCTGATGCTGGCAAGATTCTCTCTCCTCTGATACAGTGTGGAGAAAACAGGTTGGAGAAAGAGTAAAATCTAATCCGCCTTGTTCCCCGCGCGCCCCAGTCTCGCCGGTGGGGCGTCCTGCCGCTCCGCGCCGTGTGGTAAAGGGACCTGCGAGGGTCTCCATGGAGATGAGTAATACGATTGTGCCGCCACATATTTGAGAAGAAGCCGGCGGTCACGGCCTCTGCTCCATCACGGCTCAGCGGAGAGGCCTGCTGTTATTCTGTTAGAATGAGGAGAGAATGATGAAACTCCCAGAATAGAGCTGTGGGAAAGTCATCAGTGCGACAAAATACCACGGTATTACTGTTCCTGGGACACTAGTATGATTGTAACATTTCTTTAAAATGACTGATTATATCAATACAGCGGTATAAGAATTTCAGTGTATTCATATCTAATACCATCACTGTTCCAAGATATAATGGTGCTTTGAGATATGGTATTTTCTGGACATTTACCATAGTAGTACTATGGTATTTTTAGAAGACTTTCTAAATACATGTCAGTACCATGACATAGACACAAAGTACTGTGACACCATGGTGCAAGAAAGGTAAAACTATGATACTTTAAAGGGGGGTGTAATGCTATTTCATGCATTCTGACTTATTTACATTGAGTTGCATTCTTATGCTAAACATGACCAAAGTTTCAAAACACGAGTTGGATGTATGACGGAGTATTTCTGTGCCAAATCCACTACTTCCAGTTTCAGTACAGGATTCGGAGAGTTTTTTTCGAGTATGGCCTGTTTGACGTCAAAAGAGAGCGGAATTCCTTGTATAGACACACCTCCCTGAAGACCACGCCCATCAATATGTTTCGTTCGGGATACGGAAGCCGAGAGATTTTTCAGCAATGGCTGTGTCCCAATTCAGATGCTGCACCCTTTGAAGGCTGCATACATCATTGGTCTCATTTAAGAAAAATAACCGTTAGATTGCAACGTAAGAAAGAAATTACAGTATTTTACACCTCACTCAATTTTATTACGATTACTTTTCTTAAATAAGATATCCTTGATGAAGTATTCAGCCTTCAAATGCAACCTCCGGAGGACGCAGCCTCCTAAAAGGGGACGCAGCTCCTGTAAACAAAGGAGTGTGTTTTTGGTTGTGAGGGAAAGATTTCCTTTTTCAGCTTCCCAAAGAACCCAGTATTAAGAGAACAGAGGATGAAGTTTGTTTTCCGGGGAAGCAACGGAGTTGTGCATGTATGTTTGTTTGTTCCCAGGATTTTGGTGATGAATACTTTGTAAACGAGTCCCAGTTCAGCGCTGGATTTGCAGATCGTGGGTGGTGAGTAAAGCTGCATCAGATGTCTGTGTTTTGTTGGCAATCGACGCACGTGCATATAATGTAAACAACACGAACGTTTTTGTTCCCTTTTTATTTATAATGATGTCGCAGCTAGCAGACATCGCAGAAGCTGTGCGCACTCTTTAGCTCCGCCCACAGCACTGACGGCAGACACGCCTCCAGGATCTCGGCTTTTTCTGGAAAGACTTGGTTTAGCGTATTTATCTTTTATAAATATGACAAAACTAAAGACTTTTCGGAGATATGAAGGATGCATTGTTACTCTATATGTATGCAAGATTAACATGAGATTGGCAGAAACTGTTTAATCCCCCCCCCCGTTAACATCAAACTCTCTGAATAATGCTGGGTTAAAAACAACCCAAGTTGGGTTACAAATGGACAAACCCAGCGATTGGGTTAAATGTTTGGCTAATGTGGTGTGTAGTTTTAGTTAACTCAACTATTGTTTAAAAATTACAATATGGCTAGCTTAAAATGAACCCATGGTATGCTGGAAATTAACATTTCCAAACATTTAACCCAACTGCCTGGTTAGTCCATTTTCAAGCCAACTTGGTTTGTTTTTACCCCAGCATTTTTTAGAATGTACCATGGTGTGGTAATGGTAATAATATGGTACATTAATATCACTGACTGGCAATACCATAGTATTTGCATCACTAAACAAACAGTACCATTAGTGTTCTTGGAATACATGCATTATATATATATATGGATATACTATAAGTATTATAGTATAGCATGTACAGGGCTGGGTATGTTACTTTTTAATTGTGTTTCACTACAGATTACAAAATACATGCTTTAAAAAGTAATTTGTAACATATTTCGTTAGATTACCCAAGTTTTGTAACTTAATCTGAATACTTTAGAATACTTTGGAATACTAATAAGTATGTAACACACACACACAAAAAAGGTAATTACAAGTTTTTCTCAGAATTCTGACTTTTTTCTCAGAATTGCATGATATGAAGTTACAATTGCGAGTTATAAAGTCAGAATTCTGAGATATAAACTCACAATTTCCCAGAAAAAAATTCCGAATTGCGAGAAAAAAGTCTGAATTGCAAGTTTTTAATCACGCAATTCTGACTTTATAACTTGCATTTATGAGTTTATATCTCGCAATTCTGAGACAAAAGCAATTGCAAGGAAAAAAGTCAGAATTGTGAGATAAAAAGTTGCAATTACCATTTTTACAGTTAAAGGGACTCACAAATAACTATCGCAAAACATGAAAACAGTCGTGGATTATCAGGACAGTTCAGATTCAAGGGTATATACATTTTTGAATGGGGCAATTTTTATAAATTCAGTCATTTTGTCTTGTGGAATATATGCAAACATATGTTATGTGAAATAATTTATTCAGGACAGTACTAAATAAAAATAACTTGCCATTTTTATGATCCCTCTTATTTGGTTAAAATTAATAAAATGTTGCATATTCTGCAAGGGGAATGAAACAAATGTAGCTG